>NW_010222512.1:0-2161 GCF_000695765.1 Mesitornis unicolor | reverse complement strand
ATCTATATCTATATCTATATCTATATATCTAGATCTATATATCTATATATATATCTCTCTCTACATCATCTATAGCTGTATCCATATCTATCTCTCTCTATATTTACAGTATTGATGCATGAAGGGGGACAGATTCCAATTCACTTCTCACCAGCCCTGACAGAAGAGCACCTGCCACTAAATCCAACATAAATAACTCCAAATAAGCCAAGCAGCTCTGAGAAGCCGGCATTTTAAACAGCCGCTTCTCTAAGTGGAATAAATAACTTTAAATGCTTTACGTTAAACAACTCGAGTGCCCCACAGGGACCTTTATTTATAAAATATTGTGTACAAGTCACAAGAGGGCTCCTCCTGCAGTCATGGATCCCACAAGAGAAACGCACGTGTGATTTCATTACAGAAAGCCATACCTTTGAGGCAAGCGTGCATGTTTATATTTATCTTTCCCATTCACATTCTCTACAAACCCACTTCAGAAGCACCCATAGGGTACGCTGAATTTCAAACAGAAGTATCAGTCCTTTTCAGCGAAGAGCCACGTCTGTTCTGTACGGAGCACACGATACCGCGGCGAGGACTTCTCCACAGTCAATGTTTAATTACTCAGGGGATGGGAAACGAGAAGCACTCACCGAAGACTGCATCTTCTGCAGCTCCTTTATCACAAAATCCACTTTCTTCTGGGTGGTGAGCGACGCCAGCAAAGCCCCGTTGGACCTGCAGGACAGTTTGGCGTGGTCGTAGTTCTCCTTGGCGCTCGTGATTTTCAAGCAGGAGTTGCCAACCAAATGCCAGTTTGTTCCGCAGATGTTTTCTGGGGAAAAAGGGGGAAAGAAAGTAAAAACCCAAACCATCCCAAACCAGTACGACTTCCCAGCTTGCTCAGAAATATCTATATGTAAAAATATTGGAGGAAAAGGAAAGCATTTTTGTTTAGAGGAGCTGAAGCACAACGTCACTATTTAGTTACCTGCAGTCAAAGCACTTATTACAACGTCAAGTAGTAAAATCATTGTAGAAGAAAGAGTCAAGGAACAGACATGAGTATTTTGCTGATGGCTTAAATCCCAGTTGTTAGGATGCTTTTGAGAGAAGAGCGTTGCTGTGCTAATCCAGCACCAGACCAGGATTAATCCCTGTTTCACCTTGAGCACAGCCATGCCCGCTACTGAAGAACGCCTTACACTTCGTGGGAATTACTTAGCACCACTTGATACTACTTTACTACTCATAAATATCCTTACAAAAAGGATAATATCCTTACAAAACAAGCTGCTGGACATAATATCAACTTCTGCAGAGCTGATGTCTTGGTTTAGATGTATCTACCAGACTGAAAAGCTCTCAAATCTCAGATTTTCAGATGGGTTTTTTTACACACCCCCTTCTCTACAACAAATTAAACAGACCAAGCTCTTTATCTGTCTCATTAAAAGATGTTTTCCTCACTCTCATGGCTCTTCTCTGATATATTTTCATTTTTTTCACTCTTCCAGACCAGGAAATGCCAGACCTGGACACATCCGGACCCACCAGAGCGACCAGGGAAAGGCTTTCCGTGCCCATTTAAAGCTCCTGTCTGTGCTGGTTTTCACCTTTTCTCTATATTTCATTAACTGTAAATGTCAGTCACTGAAGATGCTGTATTTCTCTCCCAGTCACTGGAAAAAAACCCCTTGTTACTACAGGGGGAGTAATAATCAAGTCCTGTGAGCTCCCATTGGAAACACTCTAATAAGAGAATTTTCCTCATACACTTTGGTGTTATTTGCCTAATTCGTCCAGCATGTGCCATTACGCTTCTGCACAACTCCAGTTTCTAAAATTAAATAGCATGCATTATTAAATCCAATATCTTACAGAAGCCTATTACATCTACAGCACTGCTTTTATCACATGAAAAGAGAGATGGGATACAGCCTAATAATTATACAAATGATCACACTCCTCTTCACATGACTGAGACTGAATGGTATTCCATCAGACTTTCTGAATTTACTAGAAATAAAGTTTCAGACTAAAGCTGGTGTGATGAAACGACATTATTTACTGCAGCTTAGCACTGGAAGACCACAGGAATGGGTGTAAGAAAAAAATATTCCATATATAGATATACAGATCTAGATATATAGATATAATAATTATTATCATGTATTAT
>NW_010222511.1:0-2135 GCF_000695765.1 Mesitornis unicolor | reverse complement strand
ACCTGGAGTAGAGGTGGCTTAAGGGGGACCTAAGTCCTACCTGCCAGTACTCATCAGGAAGTCAGAAACAGGCTTTTCACAGCAGTGCATCATGGAAGGATGAGCCTCAATGGGCATCAGCTGAAACAAGAAGGGTTCAGGATGAATACAAGGAAACACTTCTTTCTCATGAGGACAGTCAAGCAGTTTCCAGCCTTAAAGATTTTCAAGACTGTACTGGACAAGGCCCTGAGCAACCTGACCTGGGAGCTGGCCCTGCTTTGAGCAGGTGTTTACACTACAGACCTCCTGGAGTCCATTCCAATGTGAATTACTTTATGGTTGCTTATTATTGAGACTTAATGCACTGTTCTGGCATGTCCTATTTAATATGGTTTGTTACCTGTGTGTACAATTGTTTGCTAACAGATAGTGGCAAAATAGAAAATGAAAATATTAATAAAATGAATATAAATCTTAAATATATTTACAGCCTTGGTAGAACTTGATTTTTTAACAGATTAACATAGATTTCTGTAGTTCATCTTTCTTCTAGATCTTGTGGTTATAAATTCTGGTGAATTTTTATTTTTCCCTTTAGCCTTTTAAATCCTACGAAGCTCGTAAGTATAGTTTCAAGGATTATAATATTAAACCGAGTGCATCTGTGATGAAGAATACACTGTAGGCTTAAATAGCTCTGAGTAGTAAATTAGCTTTAATCACACATTTGACATATGATGTGTAGTGACTATTTGGAATAGTCTCGTTTGAGGTACATCATCTTACTTCTTCAGTTCATTTGGTACCCTTTTAGGGTAGTACATCGATATGAAATTCATGGTACTAGTATTGAAAAAGTTACTGCATACCAGAGGCTTACTGACTTGCTCTTCAGCAGTCTGATCTTTGATTACAGTAATGCATAAATTAGTACTGAAAGAATCAGTAAACGAGGAGAGAGATGAGGTGAGAATTTTTTACCTTAAACGAGGTGTTTCAAATAGTTTAGAAAGGACAGGTCTTTAAATGTTAAGTGTAAGCATTTTAATAATGAAACACAACTTTCTTTAAACTGGGGTTTTCAAACTAGCTTTGCTGGAGTCTGTGCAAGAGTTTCTGGACCTGTTCTTTGTTCGAGGTCCAGACCTAAAGGCCTCATGGTAGTAACTTGGTCATACAGTGCTTTATGCAAATGTTTTACAGTGATTTCTTTATCCAGTTATGGGCATAGCTACATAACTTCGTAGAGGCCTAAATCCATCACTGGTAGTGTAGTATCCCAAACTGTAATTTCTTCCTTGCTACACTCATAATGTCTTTTCTTATGTTCTTTTGCACTGGAAACTCTTAATGTTCATCAATGTCAAGCACTTTTGCCCTTGGGCATAACTGCCAACCTAAAGTTTACTTTAATAAATGAAAATATTCCCAGCGATCTGAAAGACAGGACAATGATTGTTCTCCAAAGGAAGTGAAAATCACATTTCGGCTCTTTGCCAGCTACTTTCAGTGAACTTGGAATCAGGCCCTAAGTAAGTTAGTTACTTGGACATTTCTCCTTCAGTAAAAGATTTGTGCTAAAAACAGAGTAGAATTTGAATTATCAGGAGAAAATCTGTCTATAAATCAGCTTTTCTCAGCTTTTAATGTGTATTTATAGTTTGATAGCGAACGATTAGAACAGACATCCAAAGTGGCGGTAATGAAAGACACCATTGATTCTCTGGAAACTGAGATGCAAAGATTGGCAAGAAGAGCACTAGACTCTGAGACCAAGCTGAGCCGACAGGAAGCTGAATACGTTTCACTTAGGTAAGTGAAAGTATAGAACTGTATTAGTTTGATGAGTAACGTCAGCCGATGTTCGTTGGTTTTCATAACTATTATGTAGCTCAGAGGGAGAGGGATTTATGATAGTTGTTCTTATAAGCCATCCTTATTTTTGAATGAAATTGTTTTCCTCATTGCTTATTTATATGTAAATGTTCTTGGCTTGTTGATATGATATGCTGAAAACTATCTTCAGTGAAAAAGTAAAATACTGACTTACAGTTAGGAGCTTTCTATTAGAAGCTGCAGGGATTGATGTTTTTTGGTAAACTGCATATGAATTAATTTTTTCCATTGTATTGTTTTCATAAAGCAAGCAAACA
>NW_010222510.1:0-2025 GCF_000695765.1 Mesitornis unicolor | reverse complement strand
TGTCACACGTAGCCTCTGTGCACCTCCGGAGCAAGCGTGGCTGCCAAACGGCCCAGCTGGGCTGCAGACGGCTCCATCAAGGACACGGGGACAAACCCAGCTTTTGTAAGGGCTGGGAGCTCTTGGAGAACAGATGACTCCTTGTTCTTCTAAGGCATGACACAAAATCCTGTTTCCTTACCGCTGGGAGAAAGTCACTCGAGCTGTTATGATATAGAGGCTTTGGTACCCAAGGCTGGCTTTTTAGTTCTGTTTTTAATCTGATTTTAGTTGATTAAGGTGAATCTTGTGGTACATAAAAGAATCAAATTTCCATGTCCCATATTAGTTAGACTTTATTTTTAAAGTAAGTGCTCCAGTCTTGTACAGTATCACTACAGCACAGCACAACAGGTAGCTGAGGGGAATAAGGGAAATGCGTGATGTTGTACAAAGTTGATAAATCTGTGGCTCATGGAGAAAATCCCCTCCTGTTTGGCCTCTAGCATCCTTCCTCCAGCCCTTTTGTAAGCAGCGTTCATATTTCTTTCTCCTAAAATAACTGTTGGTTATTGAGTATCGAGTTGGTCCATGACTTGACCTTGTTTCAAAAGCTTCTCATATAACACGGATTTCTGAGGAATTGCTCTTCTGTCTTTCAAATCAAAAAAGGCTTAACACCTCGCAGCTGAGGGGAAGAGCTGCTGGGTTCATAGGTGGGAAAATGTCTTTAGCATTCGCAGCATTTCCTTGTTGTCTCTTGAATGCACTAGCAGAGAGCAGAATCAACCTGTTCATAATTTTTAATTTATTAAGCTGTTACTGTAATGTATTAAAATAAAGACCATTGTGATAGGAATGTTATGAATGAAAGGCATATCTGCCATCTGCTTCGGAAGGCCTTTGATCTTGGTGACTGCAGTCTCCTGTTTGCCTTGATGTGGGAGTAATAGTACACAGGAAGCTCCTCGCATTGGCGGACTAAATTGGAAAATAATATGTAATGGCTTTTTTTCTTTACTGGATTATGTGACACAAACATGTCTTCCTTCCTGTTTAGGAGGAAACAAAACAGTTGTTGAATCAACAGAAGTCTGGTTCGCGCTCGGACTCACGGGAGGATGAAATCTCTCCTCCTCCTCCTATGAACCCTGTGGTTAAGGGTCGAAGAAGGCGTGGGGCCATCAGTGCAGAGGTTTATACAGAAGAGGATGCTGCATCTTACGTTAGAAAGGTGCTCTAACTTTTAAAAGTTGCTAAAAATTGCATCTACACTCCAAGAATTTATCTAAACCCACCTTCTATCCAGTGTATTAAGTAACACAGCTCCAGTAGCCTGTTAAGTCTTGTGATAACTGTAAAAAAGCAGACCTGTGTATATAAGTGTTTAATTGGAGGCTAGAATAAACTGTCATGCAGTTAAACCATTTATAGACATAGACCTATTCCCTTTGAAGTAGTATGTATTTGTATGTACATATTTATTATATAAATATATAAAGAAAAGTGCTTGCAGTTATTCGACAGCTGCACCAACATTACATTTAGCCTAATGGCAGAGCAGACTTGCTGCTATTCATAGGAAAACACAGGTGGAACAGACACTTGTACTCTTGCAAAAAAACTTACAAACTTAGCACAGAATGATGCTTTTACTGCTGCACAGAATAATACAAGATTTTATTTGCATGCTGCATAAACTGGCTGTAAGCATTGGCAGCATAGTGCTTAAAAGAAATCAGAAAAACTCAGCCAGTGTTTTGTAGCAATCGAGTTATTTATTTACCCAGGGAAATGCAGAAATTTTTCTTCAAAAAATTAATTGGTTACTTTTTCTGATTATATTGTAGGTTATTCCAAAAGATTACAAGACTATGGCTGCTTTGGCAAAAGCCATTGAGAAGAACGTGCTGTTTGCCCATCTTGACGATAACGAAAGAAGGTAGGAATAAATCTTTGGAGTATTAAAGAAAGTTTCCTGAAGTGCAGACTTCAGAAGAGCCAAATGTGTGATAATGCCAGTCACAAGTGGTGTTCCCCAGGGCT
>NW_010222509.1:0-2156 GCF_000695765.1 Mesitornis unicolor | reverse complement strand
CCAACTCCTCACATTCTGGGATGCTGTGAAAACAAGACAGGCCTTTCAAACCAGTGCTGCTGGGCAATATAAAGCAACAGAAGTCTCCAAGCTCCTTTTTCTCCCCATGGGTCATTTCCTGATTATCACATTAAACCGTACCCTTTATGCCTAAATGTAATTCAAAAGATATGCTCATTTCTTAAACAAGTTGTATTACAGATAAAATTAAAATGCTTTAGCTATGTTTTAGAGTGATATTAATGCACCTAGAGGAGAGTGTTAATTACAACCAGCAGTGGAGCTCTATTGGATGTTACAGAAGCTAAATATAAAGGTGCAGCTAAAAACCACAAAAATACACCCTGCATGTATGAAGACCCAAACCCCTTCCAAAAATGCGGAAGGAGGTCTCTGCGGGCCTTATGTTATCAAACACTAAGATCAGCACTAAACCAGATGTCTGCACTCTGGCTGGGCAGACTCAATCCCAGTCTAACACCCCCCTCACTGCAAGCCAGAACGACAGCAGTGACTGTGCCCCGTGCAAAATGGTCTCACAACAGCACTGCAGCAACTCTCACGTCTTCTGAGCAGTGCAATCAGACAAACATCAGCAGTTCCTGCTCTCCACAGGCTTCACGGTTTGTGATTCGAGTTGTGACTCAAGAAACGTTGCACCAAAGGACTGAGCCCACAGGTCACTGTGGTAACACACCAGCCTGTCACACAACCCGTTACTCACTGGAACAGCTTTCTCATGGAAACACATTCCTTCGGACCACTTGATTTACTCTGCTGACATAAAACGGGCAGTCTTACCCTGCACTGGGCATACACTCCTGTACTCACTGAACGTGCTCTTTGGAGAAAACTTCCATGCAAGTACTCCTGAGTTTCAGTATTTGGTTCACAGGGAGCTCACAGACCCCTTTGGGGATACATGTGGGGTTACTCTCTATCTACATCTGGCACAGAGGGAATAAAGAAGGGAATAGAGAAGATGGGCCATCATAATTGGGATCTTGTCCAGCCGAGGGAAGGGTGACAGAAGTTTCACAGAGATCATCAGCAAGTTGCTGAGGGACCAAAGGGCTGCCCACCACAGCCCTGTGTACAGACTTCAAAAGGCTCTGCAGAATTAACTCCCCTGTTTGGGATTTCAAACCCACCAGTGTTCAGAGCTCCACCCAAAGGGACACAGTACGTGCAGCAGCACACGAGCACCTCGATGGAGGCAACGCAGTCCACACCAAGGCCCCAGATTTAAGCCCAAACTACTGACAGCGTTTAGACTCTCGCTGTTTAAAGCAACCCAACCTACAGCACTGAACCAACACTCGCCTCTCAAAGGTCTTTCTGCTGTCAAGGAAGATTTCCTCTCACTCCAGCACAAATAAATCAAACTCTAACACCTCATTTCAAGGGTGCTGACATTCGGAATAACTGAGCATCTGAAATTTTTTACCAGCACATCCAGAAGTGGTAGTTTTCCAAGACTCCTTAGGGAAAGGCAAAGATCTCAAAACCACAAAAGCTTTGGCTCCGATTTTCCCGTCTTAATTCTCATTATCAGGAAAGGAAGCGAGAATGAAAGTAACTTTCCCATACCACATATTAAAGACAGGTAAGAAATGTAGTTACAGAGCATTCTTCTTGAGGCCAGGCCATGCAGAGTGGAAAGGGGCCGCAGCAGGTACAGGGACTGCTGTAAAATGGTTCAGCTCCTGATCAGCGATAAGCAGCTGCCTCTTCTGATAAGGGCAGAGAGCAGGAAGTGGAAGAAAACCACAACGGTGGAGATGGGTGACATCTCAAATGTACCCCCAGTGACACTAAAGAAGCACAAATGGACTGAAAGTGCTTAAAAGCAGCCGCATTTCTCACTCAGCAGTGCATGTGAGCCAAGGCTGCTCAGTGCTAGCGATGATCACCTTGCCCAGTGTCAAAACAAAAGAGCACCGTGCCAGGAACACTGCTTGTCATGCAACACATGAAAAAGGCAAACCAGGCACAAGTTCTCCAGGCTGTATGCAATGACAGAGTCACATCTGTGGTACTGCTCAAAGACAAAAATACAACGCCTCAAGTGTCTGAGCTACGGAGAGACACAAAGAGATTCTCAAAAAGCATTTGTCTGAGCAGTAAGTGTCCTGGTTTGAGCTAAACAGAACTCA
>NW_010222508.1:0-2151 GCF_000695765.1 Mesitornis unicolor | reverse complement strand
TTTCCCTTCCCCTCCTTCCTTTGTATATAGAAGGTTTTTCTCTTTGCACCTTCACTATTTAGTATGGCAGAAAGGGAGGAGGAAATCACCTTCAGCTTTCCTCGCCATCTGCATCCCATTTGCTCCAGTGGGATTTGGGCTGCATTCCAAATTGTTCCATTTGCAGTGGATCTGGGCCAGAGTGAGGACAAGCTGACCATGACATGTCTCAGTGGATAAGACTCGGGAGCAGTGAGCTTCAGGGACCTTTCTGTTCTAGCTACTCTAGTTATGGCTGTCCAGGGCTGCTGAGCACCCTCCCTCATGTAACACCCTGATTTACCTGCCAATCTGCAGCATGGCCTACTAAAAACAAACGGCTCTCCTATAGACAAAATTTAAACACAAGGAAATAATAACAATTACAAAAGTGGCATTACTGTGCATTATAAAATAATGAAATGGGTTTTTTCAATTTGTTTTGACCCCAGATAGTGGCAGTGATCAGCACTTTACAGAAGATGCTTCTTCCACATCCTGGCATATGTTATTACTGTTATTAATAGCAAGCCATTCCCAGGGGCAGCACTCTGTACAGGTACATTTATTTCCTTCACAGCCCTGTCATCCCCTTGCTAGTGCTCCAGCTTCCTACAGCACACCCCACTATGAGGCGAGGGAGGGAGATGAAAAGTTAGGTACCACTCTGCCACACACTCCAGACACAGTTCAGCCTCGTTCTGTCACTCAGGATGTGCCTGTTGTTAGTTTTATACCATCATAATTGCATTATCTGTGTATCATACCACTGTTATTTCCTGTTCCTTTCTCCTAAATCAAAACTGCCCTTATGAGAGAGAAATACTTAGACGCTACCTTCTTCCCTCAGAGCCAGTAGGAATGGGAGTTATCAACAACTTGCTACTCAGTAATGAGGCAAACTTTCTCTTAGTTTGTTTTTCTGTTTCCAAGTGCTGACTCATACCTTCTGAACAGGATCTGACATGTCCCTTTCATGGGACACTGGCTATTTCTCAGGAGGGCTGCAATAAACAGGTACATGCCTGAGGGTTATTGTGGCCACACCACAAGCCTCAGGTTCCAAATCACTCCTTCACACCAAGCCCTTACATTCAGACATGTGAGCAAGTAATGAACTTGGGCTTAACAATATAACGTGCAACAACTGAGCTGGAATAACCACCCTCCGGCCAACCAAGGTAAGATAAAATGGACAAGCAAGTCAGTATATGCCTATTTTTTCCACTTGTCCACTGTCTATCTTACCTACCTCAACTGCAAGCGCTCTGGGGAAGTGACAATGTCTCTCAGTACCTGATAGAGCACGAACCTGTCCTTTGGGATTCCATGTACTGTGACAGTAGAAATTACAGTGGCAACCTAGCTTCAAATCCTGGCAAAACAAGAGCAAGGGAGGCATCTTCAGAGAAACTCCCCACCTCAGCGAGTTCTTAGGCTGGATTCAAAATACATAAGGTACATTCTCTCCTGAGACAGATGTGCCGAGCTCCCTTCTTTTCCTAATTTGTAGCAACTTCTCTGAGTCACATTTGCCTTCCCTAGGCAGGATGAGGCTCTGCACAGTCACCAAAGTACTAACCCAACTCTCTGCCAGCAATGCAATCCAGAATTTGTGAGCACTGGAGAAATCAATACAATTGGGAAGCTTAGCTCCTCTTTGCCCGCTGGCCATGCTCGTCACCAGCACAAGGTAACAATGTAGAGCCATTTAATAACACAGCTCATTAGGCTTCTGACAACAGGAGATGATGGAACTAAGGCCTCAAACATAGAGCCTCAGGAGTCTATTTATTTGAATGTGCAGTTTCTGGCTGGGTATGTTACACTTTCCTGCATATGAGGAATGCACATCTGACACAAGATCCAGAGGGAAATTTCCTGTGAAAATCATGTAGGAATCCCCCTGAGGGAGCACGATGGAATGCTCAGAAAAGTGCTTGAAGGATAGTGTACATGAAGCAGGTAAAGACAACCTAGAAGAGACGGTTTCTTTGGCTTCCCAGAGTCAAGAAAGCAGACAGAGCTCACATTTTGTCAGGGAAACTCCAGAACAACCACTTCTGACTGCTCTACTCTGGATTACAACTTCTCCCTCTTTGCCCAAGGATCTTAACCCTAGATTTCTCTGTT
>NW_010222507.1:0-2128 GCF_000695765.1 Mesitornis unicolor | reverse complement strand
TCTGGTTGTGAACAGTGAGCTCCAGCACATTACTGGCTGTGTGCTGGAATGGTTTGCACCAAGGTGTTTGACTTGCCAGATGCAAGAGTTTGGGCTTGGAATCAGTTACTGGGCAAAAACTGGTCTGCATTGGTCGCTGGAGCAATGGTGTGGGACAGCGTGTGGGTAGGAATGGGCACATGGCTATAGGCTGGTGAGGTGAGAGCTGTGCAGGGTGGGCTGGAGGCCAGCGGTTGCCACTGTTTTCTTCTCCAAATCTGAAATGGGGAAATCCTCCATTCCTCTGCATTGCTCTCTGAGGAAACTTCCAAGGAATGGCTTTTCCTCTAAGATGCCATTACTTCAGCCCATGGCATTTCTCCCCACCTCATCCCTATTTACTGAAAGTGTTCACTGGAGTGTCTTCCCTCAGTGGTGTCAGAGATGCTGCTGTTGGCAATTATCTGTAGGCATTTCTTTAAAAAAGACCAACTTTCTTATCTTTTTTTTATTTTCCTCAGAAGTAGCTGATTTTGTCTGCTTGTGTCTTTTAACGTGTGTTGTGGGTACGGGTAGAGTTCTAGTGGAGATCACACAGAGCATCATTTTCCCATACTGAAAAAGGTGGAAACGTGTGGAAGTGACGGGAAGACGTCTCTGCCCCAGTGGGAACGGTTGCTATGGAAGGAGAAAGGGAATTCTCAGAGGAATATCCTCCCCTACCTAGCTGATGTAAAAGGCCCTTGAAATAACGTCAGTACAGAGGAAAAGGTATTTCAGAGTGGGCTTTGGGTCCTTTTGGCTGTGTTCAGGCACTGTTTCAGCTCCCCAAGTGTTGCAGCAGAGTGGCTGTGAAGCATGGCTGTTGGTAGCCAGGCCTTTCAGTGAGCTCCTTCAGGATGGCAGTGGCTCAGCTCCCTCTTTGAAGTTCCTTGGAAAACAGCTTGTGTGCACATCTGCCTCGCTGGGTGAGCAGAACAACTGAATTACATCCTCTAATTCCATCGTGGCCTTCTGGTAAGATCAGTGCATGTGGGTGGCGCAAGGGTGGTGTGTGTCCCCATGCCGACATGGATGAAATTAGTCCCAATGAAGCATCTCCCTCTCAGGTTCACAGACACAGCCCTCACTTCTGCTGGTTTCTGTCCCCTCCCCATCTATCCAACCTCCCACCGGCTCCAGCTGTGTCTGGTACTGCAGTTGGTCACCCCCTCCACAGCGATCCCTGCCCTGTGTCGCTCCAGCTCTGGCTGACAGCTGCGGTGGCCTTGCTGCCATTTTCCACAGTGGCTTTATGAGGTGCTGACGCTCCCTGTGCCGGCATCGGTGTTATTTTTGGCACTTTGCTTCAGGCTGAGATTCTCATCTTTTGGCTTGAAAGTCTAGCTCCTGCCTTTCAACTTGGAAGAGAAGGGCAGGATTTGAATCTGAAGGTTTCAGCCACCTGAAGAGCCTAGAAAGAGAGCATATTTTATCACTTGCATAAATGCCATATTTTCCCACTATATAAAAAGCTGCTATTCCTTCTCCCGTCTGCTCGTGTATTCCTGTGAGGGGTCTGAAATGAGGGATTGCTTTGCATTCGCCTGCAATGGGAGCGTGAGTTGCCCTGTTTGCACTCTGCAGCCATCATTGAAGCGGGAGGCTGCGGCAGAGATAAGGCAGCAAGCGCGAGCTGTTGAGCTCTTGTGGCTCCTTGTCCTTCACGTAGACATAACGTGTCACTTTGGTGAGGTGCTTCGTACTTCTTTGCTGTTGCCCATAACTCCCATGCTCACACACCAGACTCTGTGCCAGATGGTGACTGTTTTAGAAAGCTAAATGTCTGGAGAAAAGTGTTTTCCTCAGCAAACCTCAGAGATAGGGCCAGGGCTTTACCAGTTCCTCCAGGATGTCTCTGCAGTGGTACCGGTGATGCAGGAGGGGATGTTCCAGCTCTGCAGTGAAGGGCTGCCAGACTCAGGGACTTGCCCACGCTTTAAGAAGTCTCACCTCTTTGCTCCTCTAAGCTGCCTTTCCTTTGAAGCAGGCACAGAGCTAGAGGTGTCCTGGGAGCAGATGAGTTACAGAAACAGCGGCTCCTTTGCATTGAAGTGGATTGGCAGGGTGTAAAAGCAAACCCAGCCTCCCAGCCCCTGCCTTGGGAGCA
>NW_010222506.1:0-2160 GCF_000695765.1 Mesitornis unicolor | reverse complement strand
TTTGCAATGTGCTGATCACGGATGCAGATACTTTTGCGCACTGCATCCTTCCCTGGAGCTCCTCCTCTCTAGAACTCACCAAGATTAAAGTGGCACCCTAGCAGTACTTCTGCAGCTACAACTGGAAAATACAGTGCTGAAGTGAGAAACAACTCACAAACCCATGGCACCTCAGGCTGTGCACCTCTGCCACCTCAGAAATGGGCCGAGGGTGCAAGTGCAGAACGAAAATGTCTTGTTCTGCATATGAGGCAAGTCACAAATTAGCCCCAATTAGGATGGGAAAGAGGCCTTGGCCTTTGGTGCCTCTCTTTTAAGTGTGGGAAGTTAACTGCTTTCATAGCTCTCTTCTCACAGGCTGGCACTTAGCGCCTCATTGGAACAATTAGCTTGCAAGACAGTATTCTTTCATTCTGCATTTTCATTATTTTATGGCATAGGTTTTCATTAATCTTCTCTTACTGTTTTGAATGGGTGTTAATTAACGGGCTTGTTTTGCTGCTTCACGGCAACCTGTTCATCACGCTAAAGCATTCAGGGTGAATTATCGTAATGAAAAACCCTCCATCACCTACTTGAAATCCAGAAGTTGCAGTCCGTGGTGCTGGTCTCCCTGGACTGTCTTTAAATTCGATCTTTGATCAGAGTTGGAAGTCTCTATCTTGCCTAATAGCTGCATTACCTAATGGGAAGTCAACAGAGAATGCATTTATGAGCACTTACATTTAAATACGCATTATGACTGCAAGTGTGGGAAAAAACCAACAGCTGGCATCAAGGTACAGCTAAAAATGAGCTTTTCTCACCAATAATTTCATTCAGTAAAGACTGAGGAGTTGAGCTCAGAGTCACTGAGGCTGAAGGCAAAGTCTTTGTGGTTGCAGGCTTTGCTGTTACGTGCAGGGGTAAGCAGGACTGAGGATGCTCCAGCAACAGCATCCACAGTCTCAGGAGATGCTGGATATCCACAAGTGTCTGGAAGATGGGGTGTGAGTGACTCGGGAGCCTAGAAGCCACTAGAAACCCATTTATTCCCTGTGCAAGCTGGGTCTACCTGCTGCTGCTGCTGCAAGTGGATGCTTGATCTGGAAGGGGAGTTGATGAGGGGTTTGGGATTTAACCTGTCCACCTCTGGTTAATTAATAAATTAAAGAGGATGTGAAATCCCAGCAGTTTTCTTCAGAGATTTTTACCCCAAATGTGCACAAAAAGTTCCTGGTGAGGAGATGCCACCACCATGGCACATCAGTGTCAAAAGGTGCCACTGAAGACTCATTACATTGACTCGGTACCATCTTCCCTTACAGAACACCCGACTCCTTTTCAGAAATCCTTTCCTTTCTTCTTTCCTATAATCACCTGAGAATAGTGTTTTCCCTTTCCAGCTACGTTTCTTCTGCATCCTGCTCAATGCCTACTGTGAGTTATTGTTTTACCTGATTTCGTGTGCTTTTTTGTGTGACTCTGACACACACCCTGCCCATTCCCCATTTTCCGTAGAAGAAGAATATTTTTCATAGGTATTCAAGGAGACAGATGTCCAAACAGTGTCCTTTCACAGAATTCTGGGTAAGATACCTTAATTTGTCTTGGGTAATTTTTCCTTGGAGAAGAGGATCTCACGTAGGCAAGGTACACGGGGACTGGCACTGTGCCTTGTGCAGCAGACTTGCAGTCAAAACACAGTAATGAGATTATATCAGATACTGCAGTGCATGAGAAATTGGATGTCCCATATCTGCCTGTCCCTGGCAGGCACACATGACGTCAGTTTAGAGCAGGAACAGAGAGCTGTCACGCAGAGTCACGGCCTTATGACTTCAAGGGTCTTGCAAATGAGATTGGGAGACTGTAATGGGTCATTTATGATCTCAGGATCCCCAAATACTGGAATATTTTTGTTATCCGTTACCTTACATCTATTATAAATGCCACTTCCATTACACAGTATCATGGAAAATAATTCTTTTGTTAAAAATCCTGAAATGTTGCATATATTTATATATTGTATTGTATCGGTCTTTAAAATTAGTCAGCAATTAGGAAAGGAATATATCTTGATCTAAATGTAGATCTATAGATATAGATCTATAGATATAAATATAGATATAGGTATAGATATAGATGAGATAGAGATAGATGATACAGATATATATAGAT
>NW_010222505.1:0-2151 GCF_000695765.1 Mesitornis unicolor | reverse complement strand
AACCGAAAACCCCCTCACAGAAAACCCAATATACTCAGATATACCAATTATAAAGTAAAATTTTATTTTCAAATATAATTTATTCACACTGAGGAGCACTTTTTGAGTTTCAGACTGCTGGCTGAGCAAAATAGATACAATTTTCTTTTAACTATTTGTTTGTAAATCTCCTCTGAGTATTAAACACACTCATAAAGATATGTCCATAAAGAGAACAAGAAGAAACTTTATCCTGACATTTGATGTAAGCTGTGTTAGGAAACTTATTTGACAGATATCGTTCTTCCCCCAAGCACTGAAATAGAGCAGATTGGCATGAAGATTTGTGCTTAAAGAGAAGACCTGATTTTACAGTGAAATGTGAATATCAATAATACTCTTAATCTCTGCAGATTTTCCTACCTTTCAGTAATGTGCTACTATGTAATGTCATCAGCAAAACAGAAGAAAGACTACCATCCTTCCTTGAAAGGATACTATTAAGTTATTTTAGCTCAAAATGCGACCTGTATTAGTATAAGCTCTTGGCAAATGTTCTCTGGGGAGAAAAAGAAAACCATTAATCTGTTACTTGCTAAAATTACCACTCTAGTTCAGCAGAAAGACTGAAATTAAAGTAAAAATATGTCAGTTGGTATGATGGTTCTACAAAAAAAAACAGAATGAAAATCTTAATAAAAAAGAAAATTCTTATTTCAATTAGTAAACTGCAGGGTGTATACTGCTTTTGAATCATCATCTATGGTCTACTATAATTCAGAGGAAAAATCAGAGCAATCTTGCATGCTTATGATACCAATTAAACTTGGATATAGTTTGAAAAGTTCTTTTTACAGCTGTTTTTAGGTTGTAGTACACTCATGAATAGTCTTAAGTCTATACAAAATAGCATATTGTACATGTATTTTTATGGAAAGTTTCAATAAATGTATAATTATGAAATACTATAATTATAAATTATACATCTATCAATTTCACACTTTTTTCTGGATAAGTTTATTTTATTTAAATAGCTTATTGGTAGAAGAGATATGGAAATTCTTCTGAACAGAAGAAAAAATACATGTACCTTTCCAAATACATGAGATAACATGAGATGCTTGTTATGACAAATAATAAGCTTCATTCTTCTTAGACATTACAAGATTTTCATAGCATGTTACTAAGGAGAGCTGCATTTGATCACAGCGTTTATTGTAACTTGTTTCAGTAATCCAAAAGAACTCTATGAAAATTGCATAGAAATAAAGTGCTGAGTACGATTAATTAGATTTTTTTCTGACACAGAAATGATTTTATGACATCTTCAACAGAATGCATTCTGTACGGATGTGATAAGTATATGTGTATGTTTTTTTGACCAAATCTATATTACAATAATTATTACAATAACAGCTGTATACTGTAGAGTATATAGTGTCCTTATTACTGAATAAAACACACAAACCACATCTGTAATGAAAGAACTGGGTTCTTTAATAAAGTTGTGAAAAAAATATCATTTTCTCAAAAGATTAGTAGCAGAAGTAATCTAAAACTGTTTTGAAATAGGTGAAGAGAGGAAAATAAAGGAAAGGTACAAGGTGGTTTTTTTAAAAGAGCAAGAAAGAAAAAAAGCTCAACTTCTGTGCAGAAGCTTGTGAAAATTCATACTTGCCATGAATAGCAAAGAGCTCAACAGTTCAAAAGCACTGTGGGCAAGACTTAGCTACACATCAACTGATTTTAACTACCAAGTCTATAACTGCTTAGCTCGTGGTCTGAATCACATATTGGTGGTATATATTTCTGTCTCTAATTGCACTGACAGCCTAAGGAGACAAAGCTTTTAAAAGAGAGGGATTAATCCGACCAGCATAGAACACTGGACATCTCTTGTACATCTTGAGAAATATCCCACTGTTGACACAGTAATTTCAGAGGGACAGTTTAACAGATTAAAACAAACTTATCACCATTTCACTGCAGTTCACTTAGAAACTGCTGTGCTAGCCTCTCCTGCTCAACTGAAATTATTCATTCCAAACTGTTCTAGTACAGCTAATCAGAAACAGGTTAGGATATGCTTTCATGAATCAGACAGAAAACTCCGAAAACATTTTTAGACATATTTTTTTACTAATCTTGGGCTGTTCAGAGATCAAGTACACT
>NW_010222504.1:0-2149 GCF_000695765.1 Mesitornis unicolor | reverse complement strand
AGAGTGCTGCAAAAGGCATTTAGAAAAGAAAAAAAAAGCACTCCAATTAATTCCTTTCCAAACAAGCCATTTGGGACTTCTGTTTCAAACTGGCTTTCCATTTTTTAAATGGCCTTAGGGATTTTATGCCACTGTATTTTTATAATTGAAAAAGTATGATGTGTTGCACAAAGTCACTGCAGAAACACCCTGTTTCACCCTCCAATGTTTCATCTTCCCTATTTCAAGACTCTTTAAGAGATAAATCTGTGCTCCTCCAAACACAAACTGCTTGTTTTAACTGCTGAAACTCACTGCACTCTCATTTGTCCCACATTGCCTTCCTCTCGAGGTTCTACTGGCGATGTTACCAGAAATCTGCCCTGAACACAAGCTCTCACTGCACCTGGCGCCAGGCTGGCCAAACCTGAGCAGCTTTGGAGTCTGGTGCTAACAGGCAGCCCAGTGTGAAACAGGATCCAATTGAATATAATCTGTTTATTTTATACAGCCAAATTTTGGAAACGCTCTCCTGGTTTCCCCTGGCTATTCCTTAAAAAGAACAAAAAGGAGGGTGGAGGTAGCGTCAGGGGCAAGAATATATCAGCTATGGAGTAAACAGTTTGGAAGCCAAATATAATTGGCTGGTGAGCGCATATTGTGATTCACGAAGGGAAGGCTTTTTTTAAACTCCAGGAGCCATGGAGCAAGGACAGCCATGCAGTCATCTTCCTGTGCAAAACAAAAGCTCCGAGCCAGCGAGGTGCAGCACCAGCGTGCCAGGACAATGAGGATGCAGAGCATTACCTCAGGCCTGCAATGTGCAGGCTGACGACTGGCCCGATGTTTCCACAGCCAGGCTATTGCTTTTAATATCAGGGTTTGGTGAGTCAAGCCCTGTTCCCTCTCAGGGGCTCTGAGCTCTACAGATCATTCCTATTTGGGGAGCATACCTTATCTAAGCCCATTATTGCCTCTGCCTAATATAAACAGTGTTTCACTCCGTACAAGGGCTGTGCATTGAAAGTTTTCTTAAACCAAGGAAACCTGGAATAAATACCTCATTGTCGCAAGGATTTTATCATGGTGGTATGGAAGAAAACCAGTGTGTGACTGTTTTCCATCAATAAAGTTATTGTAGCCTCAGGAAGGATAGTTTTGATTTGTGAATTTATTGCTCTCACAGTTAGGTCTTCACACTTGACCGAAGTAGCTGATATACTGTCAAGACTTTGATCTGGCCTGCAGTCTGCAAACACAGCCTGTTTGTTTGACATAAAAAGAAAAGATGGGGACTTTTTCACCCAGTTTTTTACAGTATTAACTTTTAAAAGTCGAAGAAAAAAAATCTTTAAAATAGTTGGAAGTTTAAAACTTTGCCTTTTAAAGCAAAACAGAAAAAAAAAAGATTCAATACCATTATGTTTCACAACCTTGTCTCCAAACTGCCGAAGTACTGCTGTCAGGGGAAATTAATTCTGTTCTTGCAAAAGTCAAACACTAATTTTTGAATGAAGAATGACTGTTACAAAACGTTCTCTGCTCCTTTTTTTTTTTAATAAAAAGTCCTTCAGAATTGACTGAATCTGAATGGAATGTTTTATTTCATTCAAAACTTTCGTCTCTCTTCTTTTACTTTCTGGCTTGCAATTTTGGAAGTGATGACACGCACTCAGAGCTGTAACAGCAGAGAACTGCAGAATTTCTTGTGTCTCTGGTGGCACGTATCCTGGTGCTAAATTACAGCTAAGCCCACTGCCCGCTTCTCCTTGCTGCCAAGGGGCAGGATACCAGGCAAGGTCGATCTCTGGCTTTTCTCCTCCACCCCCATTACTCCCTCTGTGCCTTCTCGATTGCTGAGCCCAGGTTTTTGTCCCTGTTCACGTGGGATCACTGACAGCCAGGAGCTCTTGAACTGCATGATGGAGCAACATGGGCACGCCCAGACCATCCCAGGGAACCTCTGCCAACTGCTGAGCAAGGGAGAGGGCAAACTAAATCTTTGGATAAAGACTTACAGGAACCTCGAAATGCCCAGGCCAGAAACTCATTTGTCTGATTCAAACCAGAAGCCATCTCCTGGAGATACAGCTGAAGGGATTCCTGACCGTCCTGCCCATCAGACCATGCTAGGATATCCGTTAGGTGTAACTAACATTTTACATACTTT
>NW_010222503.1:0-2148 GCF_000695765.1 Mesitornis unicolor | reverse complement strand
CTGTGATGCTGTGCTGATTCTGTTCTCCCAAGCGCTGGCAGTCACGGTGTCATTGATGTGACACCAGCCACCATCAGAGCTGCTGCTGTTCTTGGTGGGCGCTCAGAGCTTGGCTGCCAACGTGGAAGTTTCGTCCTTTTGGGCATTAAATGTGGGTTTTCCGTGCAGCTGTGATCCCCCTGACGGACTCCGAGCACAAGCTGCTCCCCGTGCACTTCGCCGTGGACCCCGGGAAGGAGTGGCAGTGGGGAAAGGACGACGGTGACAACGTCAGGCTGGCCAGGTTGGTACCTGCAGTGCTGGGGCGGTCGCAGACGGACGCAGATGGTTCTGGGTTCAGGTTGCTCTATTGAGAACTTTGACATCTGCTTTTTTGTTGTTTGTCCCATGTACACCTGAGGTGATTTGTCGAGTTGAGTTTCATTCATTGCAAGCTTCATTTTGGCATTCAGGAACCTTCTTAGTTATTCATTTGGCTTTTAACTGAAAGGTTTGGAAGTTATACAAAACCTTTACCTTTTGTACCACCACAATCTCAATGCAGTCTTGCCCGTTGTGTTAAAACGTGCGTTTCAATGTACAGACGACAAATAATCAACTGTAAATACGGAGGAGAAGACCTCGGTTATTAAATACAACTTGACTCTGACTTTTTCCTCATCATTTCACGTTTCAGCGTGACGCTGTCGCTGGAGGCAAAGCTGCACTTGCTGCACAGCTACATGAATGTCAAATGGATCACGTTGCCTTGTGACACGCAGGTAACGGGACCGGGGGTATTTGCTTTACTCCTCAATTATTTAAACCTCCCTCCTGCGGGACGGCAGCCGCGAAGCCGTCGCTTTGCTCTCCTTCACCCGGGGCTGTGCCTCCAGAAATGGCAGCGAACACCGCTCGGAGGAAATAAAAACCCTTGGGTTTTGTGCGTGCGTTGTTTTCGTGGAGCTTTTCGTGCCCATTTTTGTGCAGAGTTGAAGCGAGGCCCCTGTGCGTCCCTGGGGCCGCCTCTTGCGGAGGTGACGCTGTTTGCTCCGAGACAGACATGAACCCTTGGTTTGTGGCTGCCAGGAGATGCCATGGGGTGCACACTTTGACTGTGCTTTCCCTGGGCCCGTGCCTTGGTGGAAATCTCCCGTTTCTTCCCAAAACGCCCTGTGGTGGTGCACGGGCAGGGGGTGCTTGCTGCCTTCACAGCATAAAGGGTTTTTTCCCCCCTTGCTCCTCTTTTAAGGACAAAACTCCCCAAACTTCAACGTGTTCTGCTCTGTCTGGAGCTGTTGAGGCACCACCTCTGTAGCTCAAACAGTGACATTTTGGTTGTGTCCCCCTTAAGTGGCCATGGGCTCTCAGATGCTTTGCTTAGAGATGCCCCAGCTCATCCCCGTCCCGTAGCGATGCCCGAGGCGTCACACAGGGGACCGGAGGATGCCATCGCTCTGGGGAGATGAGCGCCAGCTGTGCCAGCTGTGCCCACTGCACTTTTGGGTGACCAGAGGGGGAATTTGTTGCCCCCTCCTCACCAGTAGCACCCCCTTCTTCTTTAACTTCTCCCCTAAAGCCCCAGCAGCACCGGGCAGTTACAGGATGGCATCACAGCACATCCCAACATCATCTCCTCTGTTCTGCTCCTCTGTTTCACCCTCAGCCCGAAATCTCTTCTCTGAGGCTCTTGCTGGGCTCTGATATCGCTGTTTTCCTTCTCCCCAGGCACCTCTGGCCCAGCCCGAATCTCCTACAGCATCAGCAGGCGACGACGCTCGCTCGGCCGCCGAGTCGGGGGAGTCGGACAAGGAGTCGGTCTGCAGCAGTTCGGCCAGCAACGGCGGCAGCAGGGGCTGCAAGGACAAGGAGAAACCAAAGAAAGACCGGGAGAAGGAGAAGGAGAAAAAACGGGCAGACTCGGTGGCCAACAAGCTGGGCAGCTTCGGGAAGACTTTGGGGAGCAAGCTAAAAAAGAACATGGGTGGCTTGATGCACAGCAAAACCATCAAGGGAGGCGTGAGCAACGGGCAGGGGGACACCTTGGAGAAGAAGAAGAAGGGGTCCCTGAAGGCGAGGAAAGGCAGCAAAGAGGAATCTTCCCAAGGAGATTTGTCCGTTCCTGTTGAGAAAACCTGCCCGGGTAAATCGGCCCCCGAAAAGCCATCG
>NW_010222502.1:0-2141 GCF_000695765.1 Mesitornis unicolor | reverse complement strand
GGCTGGTAACCCTTAAACCATAACAATACTTGACTTTTCTGTCAAATGAATACACACACATGCCATTTGCAAATATTGAATCTAAAAATTTATTTGGGATTGTAGGTTAGATTTCATCACTCTAATATGAATTGCTAGTACATTAAGAGCTCATAAGTATTTGGATATTTATGAAAATATCAGCATTCTCAGAATGCTCATAGATGTACATATTTAGCTAAAATACCCTACTTTATTTCTTTGTCAATATTTCAGTCATTGAGAAATTGCAAGCAGCACTGCTACTGCGGAGATAAACTTAGACAAGGTATTGAGGTAACAGATTACTTATTTTATTGATACCCAGTAGAGATTCACAAATAATGGATACAGTCAAACAAGATAAGCTAAGAAGCCCAAACAATTTACCAACACAAATATACTTCTTACAGAACTAATTGTATGTCTATAAACAGCAACACATATAATTTTGTTTTGTAGAACATATAATTTTGGGTCTTTCATTTTTATTCAACTATTTGTGAGTAAAACTTGGCCATTCTATGATTCTACAAGGGAAAATGGTCATTTTTGCATTGTCTGGCAAAACTGTGGCATGCTAGCTTGAGATGGATTGGGTTGATACTAGCTTGAGTGACTCTGTTTGAAAATGAGTAATTGTGGAGACTAGAAAAATAAAAAAGCAAGCTAAAGAGAAGAAATTGTTTCTACAAAACTTCAAAGACCAAAATATCCTAATGTTGCAGACAGATGTTATGAGGTTGATTTTTTTCTGAGAGTAAATATGAATTTTATTGAAATGTACAAGAATACATAAGCTGTTTGCTATTTCTGAACACTAGGTAAAGCATCTAAAAAAACACTTAAAAATCATTAAAAAATTATTAAAGTCACTATTTTAAAAAATTGAAAATCAAAGACATTATTCAGCCTCTCATAGTTGTGCTTTCTTTATGCTCTACAGAAAGCCAGAGAAAAAAGTGCAAAATACTTATGAGAAATGATGAGTTGAATATAAGATGACATTAATATTCTCTTAAGGTTTCCATTGTTTTTTTAGATATTTCTAGCCACACATAAGAACAATACATTCACCCCAAGACACACAAAGAAAGTATTTTTTAACATTTTGTTTTGAAAGGAAGAACATTGCAAGCTGTTTGTTGTGGACTGATGATCTGTACTAAAAGACTTATGTGCTGGCTTATTGAATGTAATAAATGTACCTATGCCAATGTTTTAGAGTGTTTAATACTCTCAAGAAAGTCAACACAGAAATATTTCTGCTGCTCCCACAATTAGTGTCTCTTCTAAACTAGCTTCCATGATGTCTTGACAAAGAGTCCAAGGGTGGTTCTCTTAGAAGAACCACTATTTCTGATTAACTTTGTTGCAAGGGAGTAGAAAGTGAGAAAATGTGAGAAGAAATATTTGAAATAGGTAGAATTCAGAAACAATGCCTTCGCATTGGTTTCTTTGCAGCTGCTTGCTGTAGGTCTCATTTGTTGAAATCTATTTATTTCTACTAGCCTATTTATTATGATTATTCTTCTGACTATCTTCGTCATTTTATATCTATTCATAACTTCTGACAGAAATCCTCATAGATTATGAAACTCTTGAAATGTGGGAGTACTTCCAAAATTCCAGGTCAATGTTCATAGCCTGACTGCATGTCATGCCATATTCCTTTTCTCTTTTGCTGCCTTCTGAACCAACATGTGCATGCATGAGTGCACACATGAACACACACACTGCATTCCTCTACATTCTACTACACCTTCATTCCTTATTACCTTTAATGTGCAAAAGCTTAAGGACCTAAGTGGTTTTATGGATCCTCCTTTTCTGGCCATGCAGATAGTTATGACTGTACACTAAACTTCACATACTTAAAATAAGAAGAATTTATCAAATATCTTAATATAAATTCTAAGACTACATTTTTCAATAATCTTAATAATCTCCCCCCAAACATTCTATATTTATATATTATAATTCTATTTCTTGATGGAAAATTTGATATACAAATTACATCTCACATACCTATATATTAGGCTGACATGTCAAGCTGTGTTAATCTAATATGCATCTACAGTAAAAATAGCACTGTATTGGTTTTTTCTGTGAGGGGTTTTTGG
>NW_010222501.1:0-2134 GCF_000695765.1 Mesitornis unicolor | reverse complement strand
TCCCTTCCAACTCCTAAGATTCTGTGATAAAACCTGCTTGAGCCAACAGGAAAAAATGGTTTGCTACACATAAGGCCACATAACCTGGAGTTCATCTTGGTCTGCATATTTTTTGAAAAACTGCTACTGTATAAGTCACATGGCCAGACACTCCAGGTGGAAAATAACTCTTTTGACTCTTCTTTAATAAAGAAAAATGCTCCCAGAGAAAATTTATTTTCATAAATCTGTTATTTCTGCACAATTCCTCAACTGGCACCTGGTATGTCACCATCATCGTATCTGAAATGTGTCTTTGGAATTTAGTAACCTTTTGAACAAACAGCTCTTAAAGGAAACAGTTTATTTCTCCACAGTGAGAGCTTTAATTTACCTTAAATTCTCTCATCTATTCATGTCTGCGAGAGCACCACTGACTGGGAAACAAAACTGAGAAGGGTAGAGTTGAGCTGTGTCCACTGAGGTCTTACATTCTTAGTATCTTAGTAAAGTTGAACCCCTAGCCTCATTAAAATGATCAAATGCCCACGTAAGAGAGTTAGGTAGCAGCTTTGCAACTTTGGACCTTGAAGCTGACAGGCACGAACATATTCCCTGCATTTACTTGCAAGTAGACTCTGATTTAGATGGAAAAACACTACAACATAAGGGAGAAGGGCAGTTACATTGACATATGGTATGTACATATAAAAGTGTTAGATCGTGTGACTAAAGGCTATTCACCATACATACAAAGATTGGTGTAAGAACCCTGGTAACATCACCAGTGAAAATTACAACCACTTAACAGAGTATCCTAAAGCTATCAAAGGAGAAAAATTTGACCATTGTCCCTGATGGGAAACCCACCAAGAAGAGACAGTGAAAGAAATTGTTGCTCCTGAAACCTGTGCAAATTAGATGGGGCGATTGCTTACAGAAGTATAGGACTTGTTACAGGATGCAGGGGAAGAACAGTTGGTTACTTTTTGATGCTTATTATGACATGTTTATGGGAAGGACCAAAGGCAAGAAAAGGATCAGGGCAGATCTAGGCAGAACAAGCATGGGAAAATGTAGCACTGTATGTGTTCAAGTGAGTGCCAGTGAAGGCACCAACCTCTGTCTGTGCTGCCCTGTGTGACCAATCAATTGTGTGTGTAGTACAGTGTACCCATGCACATGTGTGCACATGTGCACACACACCAGCATATAGGGGATACATATTCAGTCTCACTATTGACTGGACCTGGGAACATAAAACTGTAACAGCATCACATCTATCAGGCTTGGATGGGAGAAATCCACATGCAGCCTGAAGCCCACTGGGTTAAGCTACCTCTAACAGTAAGATTTCTCATTTAATGTTTTTACATATTAGCTCCATTCTTAAGTTCCTTTTACCTGAAAAGAGTGTCCTTCTTTGACCATAGCCTTGTACTATGCATATGTGCTATGAAAAGGATAAGTAATATACAGAGGGAGATAGAGGTGTGTGGAAGTTCTACCTACTAAGAAAATAGAATTTTATTAGGTTTCGAAGAATATGTATATATGAGATCTTGTGCTAGCATATTTAATTGCCCAAAGGTATCATTCATTTATCTGCCTTCTCCCTTTTTCCTGATTCTACCTCTTGGTAGAAAGGTTTTCTATTAAATGATAATATTCTCCTACAGGAATTAGTAAGAAAAAATAATAAAGGCAAGAAGTACCACCATTTAAATGAACAATACTACTCTCACAGTAAAACGCCACAGTAGTAAATATGGAATTAAATCCACCTTTAGCAGTTGCAAGTAGCAGCATGTAGTGTATTTGTCTGACAAACGTGCATATTTGTAACTGCCATTTCTACACAAAGAACTTTATTGCTGTTCAGATTAGTTCTCCTTTTTCCCTTGCATTTGCTATCTTTGCACAGTTGTGACAACATTAATATCAGTAGTTCTCTTGCCAGAATATGCGTAATTCTTTCATTCCACATAGGTAGTCCAAATTTATATCCATACAGGCAAGAAGCATTCTACTACTTTGAACATTAATGAACTGAATCTGTAGTTTCTAAATGTGAGCAATATTCCATAGTAAATCTATGGTAAAACTCCGAGTGAAGGTGTGGGTACTGCACTGTATTTGCCACGTGGATTTGCGA
>NW_010222500.1:0-2140 GCF_000695765.1 Mesitornis unicolor | reverse complement strand
CCCACACCAGTGCTGGGTCAGCCCAGGATGGCATTGGCCACCTTGCCCACCTGGGGATGCTGCTGGCTCCAACTCCAACTCCAAAGCATCCCTCTCCCAAAGGCTCCATCACATCCCAGCCCACAGCTCTGAGCAGCACCAGCACACCCGGTTCCCCCCCACCTACCTGCACTGCCAGCACCAGGCGGATGAGGTCCACCACCACCTCCTCGTTAGCCAGCTCGATGCTGATGAGCATCAACAGGCTGTAGAGAGCTTCGTAGTGAGCCTGCACGTTGCTTTTCTCCTTGCATATCAGGTAGATGTGCCTGTAGAGGTGCTGGCCATGCTGTGGGGACAGGGAGGGATGCGGTCACCTCCTGAGCATCCCCGAAAGGAGCAGGGCCCAGCAAAGAGGCCTCATTCATGCAGGAGGGAGCAGAGCTCCTCTGGTCACCAAGCAAGGGAAGAAAACCCCAGGGAGAGGGAGCTGTGAGCATCAGGTGCTATTTCACCATTCAATGCTGGACCCTGAAGTGATGCTTCTGTTGCAGAAGCATTTTAGGAATCACAGCAGAAAATTCAAGCCCTGAGAGATGTTTCTTTACTGCAAGGCACGGGACAGAGCAGGGCACGTGTTGGGGCAAGGGACACTCAGCTCCATGATGGTTTTTAGTTTAGGGGCTGCATTGGTGCTCCCTGGTGTGCTCATGTCATAACTTGACCCTCTCCTGGATCTCCAGAGGGGTTTGCATCACCTTGCAAGTGTTTTAAGGAGGAACCGGGGGAAAATAAAACTAAATCAAATCAGAAAACTTCAAAAACCACTTAATAAATAGCTTTTAGGACACCAGCACATCCTGGGTTGCTCATTCCTCGGGGTAAATAGCAGATTTAGGAGTGTAGAAAGGCCCTCACATGAAGCACTGATGGAGATTGAACCCCACTGGCTTTTCCCAGGGACATCTCCAGGTTGAGAGGCACCACAGGAGTCCCCCGTGGCTCAGTGTCACTTGGGGACACAGAGGCACAGTCCCCACACAAGGACAGCTCAGCCCAGGCCCTGACACTACCTTTTTCATGAAGACGGTGTCTTGGCGCGAGCATTTGTCCACTTTCAGCTTCAGGACCGCGATGTCGCTGATGGTGCTGCAAGAAAAGGCAAAACTCAGGCACCGGAGCAATTCCCGCCCGCCTGCAGAGCAGACCAATGATCTGCAGCATTCAACCACCCCAAAACTGGTAGTAAACTCAATAATAACCCTCCCAGTGCTCCCAGTCCAGCAGATCTCCTTCCCAAGCTCATTGGGGAGCCCCAGGGAGGTACCTGATGGTGGCGAATTTCTGCCGGTTCCCGTGGCGGTCGATGAAGCTGATGAGGATCTCGAGGACGAAGAGGCGGATCTCGGCATCCTCCATGAGGGCTGAGGAGAGGAGCCGGTCCAGGAAGGCGCTGGGAAGTGCTGTGAGCATGTTACTGCACTGGAAACCCACAGAGACCTGCAGGCATCAAGGAAAAAGGATAGCAACGTGATAGCATCACTTTTTGGGGAGCTAAAACACATCAGAAAAGAGAGGATGCAGGCAAGGAGGATTAAGTAAAGCTTGAGCTCTTTCTAAATTACCCCAGGGGAGAGGGGCTCTGAGCTCTGCTACCCCATACAGCAGCTGGGGACCTCTTGGGTCCCAGTTGGATGCTCCTGGATGGGGACATGCTCATACCTGGAGGAGGGACTTGAGGAGCATGATCTGGGTCAGCCGATTCCGGTTCTCCCTGCCGTGGAGAGAAGAAATAAATGCTAAAATCAGAGCGGAAACAAAACAGCCCTCGTTTCACACCCAAAGGATGGAAAAGCCACGGAAAGGGCAGGACTGGTTTCCTGACCATGTTTAAGCAACCTAAAAATCGGTGAGATGAAGCCCAAACTCTCCTGTCCACGAAGGTACCCTTGCTCTTCACTCCCATCTCACTTCTTGCAAAGCCACCACAAACCACGTTTCCGCTTCAGCAGCGTGTTTGGGGGTTTTTTTTAAACGCAGAAAAGAGGAAATCTTGAATTCTCTACTGTCTGAACTCAGTCTTTCCTAGCCCTGTGCTGGATGGGGACATATGTGATGGGACAGCCTGGAAATCACAGAATCCCAGCATCACAGAATATGA
>NW_010222499.1:0-2136 GCF_000695765.1 Mesitornis unicolor | reverse complement strand
CAGGAACAGCCTGGTGTGAAGCAAGCGTAAATGCTCTCAGAAATATATCACTGAGTCCCACAAAACACCTAAGTGCACAAGCTCTTATCACCGCATCGGTGATGAGATGCAAACATGGCAGGCAGCACACAGAGCAGCGCCAAAGGGAGAGGCAATCGGACAAGACAGCCTGTCCTTCCAAGAAGGAGCAATCCCTACTGACTGCTGCCTTGGAGAGCTGGTACTGCCTAAGCCTTACTGAGACCCTGGCTCCCTTCCTCCCCTGCAGGATGCAGGCTGGCTTTACCTGTCAGAAAATGTCCTTATTCCCCCGGCTTCAATAGGGCTTTGCCCAGGAGAATCCATCTGGATTGGTAATTCCTTCAATAGTGCTGTGCCAAGTCGCATAAAATAAAGCGTGGAGTAATTAAAAGGAGCAGAGAATTGAAAGGCAATGAAACCTGAACTCGGAAAGAAGCAAGGAAGGATTCATGTGTAAGAAGCTCTGCTGTGATAAGAAACTGAAAATAAGCAGGCAGCTTGCAATAGGATAACGGGCTGCTGAATGCACTGGTTACCGTGCTGATAGCTACAAAAGCCTTGCGCTCCTCACGTGTACCAGAACAGACTCATAACCGCTTCATCGCTTCTGCATCTGCAACTCAAAAGGGGCACAAGTCTGGCTCCCAACACCTTTCATCAGCAGCCACCGATGAACTTAAATACTGAAAACAGGCCATGTCTGCACGTGCACTTCGATTCTGCAATAAGAACGTGGAAGCAATCTGTTCTTCCCCATCTTCACAATTAAAACTCTTGTCGCTGGGGCCATCAGGGCTTCCCAGCTTGATTACGCCGGGCTCTTCTCCCAGGCTCCCCCACATGCACTCTGCCTGCTCCCATCCTGCTTACTGCAATCTCACCTTAATGCTCATAAAGCAGACAACTGGATTTCGGGAAACAGTCTGACTATGCCACTGCCAGTACTTTCAATCCCAGGATGTTTTAAGAAATAATGTATTAACGGCCCCCCCCCTTCACACCACTGCAAGTTTTGCATCCTTAAGCTGTAAGAAATCCTCTGTAACTTAAGGATCAAAAAACACCTCAAAACACCCCAACCCCCCCAAAAACAACCATTATGTTCTGTGTTTTTTGGGCACAGTGAGGGCGAATTTGATGAAGCAGGATAGAAATGCTGCATTTCAAAACAATGAGATACGTGAAAACCTGCAGAGTTTATTATACATCAAAAAACGCAGACAAAACAGGCCTTTTTGGTTTCCTTTTAAGCCAGAAGCTCCACAACAACTAAGGGAAACAACTGAGGTTCTAAACAGATGAGAAAAACACTGCTCCTACGTCAGCATCTTAAGCAAGTTTCCCTGCAATTCTTTATTACCGCACACCACCATTGAACACCACGAAGCACCTTAAGAAACACAATAACAATAACAATTTAGCTTATACTCAAACAATTCACATGTAAACAGAAACTCTTGGACACCTCTTGGCTTCTGCTTTTCGCTATTCCATGCCAAAATCCGTGCTGTGTTACTTCCACAGAAGAAAAGTAAAGGATAAATGTATAAGAAATGGCCCTTTGTAACAAGGGCTGGATATTCTGCTGCCCCTTTCCTTCCACAGAATGAAGGAAGGGTACTGGAAGCGTCATCTTTCTTGGCCGGAGCAAGGAAGAACCCACAGACATTTTACAGGCAGAACTACTAGCTCTTCCTACAAGGCATCTATGCCTAACACAAACCAGACACAGCATCAGTGTGAGAAGAGGGGCTGAGGAGAAAACCTCACAGACTACTTGAAAACAGGTTTTTGGAGAGGGAGAACCACCACTAAGCACTTTTAACACACAAAAGGCAGCTCTGGCCCAGCTGAGAAGTGAACGATAGAGGCAAGGGCTGCCATAAGGAACACAGCACTGCCCACCTACCGTCTCCTCATCAGAAAAGAGGACCAGAAGAGGCCTCATGTCCTCTCAGTGCCAGTTACCGTAGGTTTTGCTAACCCAGAACTACAGGCTCCCGTCACAAAGAATGAGGAAGAAAGACAAAGCAGGTTTTTTTTCCACCAAGAAGCCACAGGAGAGGGGGATTAACACAATCAACAACCCACAAACTAAAATGTAAGACAGCCAAT
>NW_010222498.1:0-2138 GCF_000695765.1 Mesitornis unicolor | reverse complement strand
ATTACAGAGTGAATGTGTTACCAGTTGATTGTTTATTCTCTGTGGTGGTATGGCCTGTACCTGCTTTGGGCCTGCCATCCAGTGTTGAAAATTACATGTTGCTAAACCCAGAAGTTAGGAGTGTGTTTACAAAAGGCTTTAGTGAAGGGCAATGTTTCAGTGGTACCCAGGTAAGCAGTGAAAGCAAGCTTTTTCCCCTGCAAAGAACTTACAAACCTGAATACCTAACATCAAAAGGTAAAGAAACCAAGACACAGAAAAGTCTAAGTTAGCTCACGAAGACCTTTCACTGAAAGGAAAAGAAGTCATTGCCCATTTTCTATGCCAGATCCAGGCTCTGCTACCCCACCTCCCACCCATGAACAATGTTCTTATCTAGGTGGTAGCTCCCTGCCCTGTATCCTGGTAACTAGTTAACCAAACAACAAAGGCTTTATAGGGTTAATCTGTGGCATCATCTATTCCCTGCCCCATTCTCTCTTCTAGGCTCTCTGTGGAAGCCTGGGAGGGGGCTTTGGTCTAAGCATTTCTCCTGCAAGACAGGCCTGTAGAGATGCTGAAGGCAGTGTTGTGGTTGTCCTCGGTGCAGTGGGAGACAAAGGTGCACTCTGGCAGAGTAGAAGATGCAGCTGGAGGAATCCTGGTTTGTCACTGCTTTTCTACTGCTGCTTTCCACTGCATACAGCTCAGGAGAGGTGGAAAATTCGTTTTGTAGTCAGAGCCTAGTCCTGGGGACTGTTGGGTTTTTGAAAGAGGACTCCTGAGGGTACAGCTTTTTGAGATGCTGCAGGAAAAGTATTTACTCATGGCAGAAGTGTAGGATTTTTTTTTAAAATGAGCAAAAGGTCAGAGGAGAGGTTAGTATTCATGAAGCTGGGTATTCTTTTCAGGTGCTTAAATGAAAAGAGGGTCAGGAGTGAAAAAGAGATGGTGAGGGATGTATTGGGAAGAATTGGAAGTAACTATGTAGAATTACAATGGGAAGAGAAGAGAAGGTAAAGGGAAGCATTGAGGATCCTAAAAGGAAGACAAAGAGTTCGGGTTAATGCAACATACTAGAGGCCACTGCAGTGATGGTGTCTGGTCCCTGGAGAGTGAGTGGAGGGGCAGTGCTCTGGTGCTGCTCCGGAGGTAAGAAATGGCCTGTCCAGGAATCCTGGTTTTGTTTCTGGCTGTGCCCTTAATTTGTAGTGTGGTATCAGGCACACAGCAGGCAATCCCTTTGCCTCAAGGTGCCCCTCTATAAAACAGCGCTTTCTGAGTTTACTCATCCCAAGTCTGAAGGAGGCAGTTTTCAATCCTGGCTCCATCTCAGGGTGTATCAGGGGGATTTGTAATGGGGGGCTGGAGGCAGCACTTTGACAGTGTGAATCCTGCAAATCCAGCTGCAGAGTATTCCAGTCATTGCAGTAAACCATTCTTCAACTGGTGCTGGCAGAGCTGGTTTCGGGGGCTGAACTGAAAACCAGGGGAGAGATTTTAAAGCCCTGATCTGGTTCACAATGTAGGTCCACAGGCAATTGTGTGCATATGCATTGCAATGGAGAGGGCAGGAAAGAGGGCTGAGTAGTCAAGGTGTAATCATCACACACCTGCATTGGTATCAAAAAGATCAACCACTGCCTGCATGCATCAAGCCAGTATGCTGAACTATTAGAGCATGGATGCCAATAGCTTGTTCAATGTTAAGATAATAGTTTCATTCACAACAGTCAGGGACACTCTCTAAATATGTGATATCGTACCGCTTCTGTTAGTGATTTCATTGCATAACTTCTAGCCTCAAACCTCTGCTGTTTTTGTGTGAATACCTGCTCAGTTCTGTGTATACTGAAAGGTCTCTTTGTTTCCTTTGTAGCCATGCCTCTCCCGCCTCTCAATGTAACTGTAAGCCAAGTCACCAGCAGCAATGCCAGCGTGGTCTGGGTGCCAGGATTTGATGGCCGTGCACCCCTCCACTCTTGCACTCTTCAGGTATGGTCCCTCTGCATTGTCTCCTGCCCTGCATGAAGAATGGGACTCCCCTGAGTCACGACACCGCTTGGGCCATCTTTTACTTTCCTAACAACTTTGTAGTAGTGTTTGAATTCTTATTCTACAGTTTTAAAACATGGAAACTTAATAGGATGCAGCTCGGG
>NW_010222497.1:0-2132 GCF_000695765.1 Mesitornis unicolor | reverse complement strand
CTTGCCCTGAGCCTTAAACGGAGACATCAATAAACATAATTCTTACCTTGTTCAGACTATAAACATATACTTTGCCTTGTTCCTCTTTCTCAGTTCCCATATACATAGGAGCTCCAACAAGAAGAAGGTCTGTAAATGAGTCCCTGTTGATGTCAATTGTGGTAATAACACCTCCAAAGTATGACCCAATCTGCAGGAAAATATAAGGTATAAATCAGAGACAGAGTCAGCAATATCATGCAACATTTCTTATTCAAAGACCTGTTTTATCTTTGCTTACAACAGTGCCAAATGTTAACCATTAGGCAAGAAATATTCTTTGCTACCTAGGTCTTTCTGGTCTGTGTGCCTTTGAACCGTTTTCTGTTTCAAGGTTTGTTGACAGATTTTTAAGAATAGTCCATTCAACTTTCAACTCTCTTGAGTTTGAAAGGTACAAATGATGCCTTCTACCTGTTAAGGTGAGTAGGATCTCTTAAGACAGCATTTGAATAGAAGTGTCTTGGGGAAGATAGTTTTCACTCCCAGAAATAATACATAGAAGGAGCAAAAACAATGATCTTAGGCTTGCCAGGGGAAAATGATAAGATGGTGCACAAAAGCTCCAAGACAATACAGTGCAGGCAGTCTTCAGAATTCCCAAGTTGCCACTAAATGCAGAGGAACATGATCTACACAAAGAGCTACATACATTAATAGACTGGGACAAGATGTGGGATTTATCTGATTACATTCACAGCTAAGCTAGACACTCCGCATTTCCTTTACACTCAGCATGAAAAGCAGTATTTATAGTGCAAGATGCATCCTATTTCAAGATCAAATCCCTCAGACCTTAAAATGCATACTTTCCTTCATTGACTCTAAAATGACTGACTGATTAGCTAAGTTGCAGACATCAGCTATAAGTGAAAACTGGGTAACCCGAAATCTCCAGAAAGAAGCTTGTACTGCAGCCTGGGGAGACATGAGTAGGCAGGTCTTTCAACCCTTATGCGAGTAATATTACACTGCCATCTTTAAGTGGTTACATGTTGGTGTTTTTTTCCCTGCAGAAACAGCTCTCAGTGAGCTGTTACTCAGTGTAAGAAGCAGCTATTCAATATTTCATGCTATCCCAGATGATGCTCTTGCACAGAACTGTGCTTGTCACACCTGCTTCCTGTCACTGACATACCCCTTCCACTCAGCAGAGAAAACTGCAAGTGCAGCGATGTCTACTACCACTTTGACAGTGGTGAAGGTTTAACCTTCAAAGAGAAAATTTCTAAGGGTCTTTGACTGCTGTAGAGTCCACTTTCCATTACTTACTATATCAGAACATCTATCTAACCTTTCCTTCTGATCTTTCTTACAACTCCCAGTTTCATTTGCGCCTCTGATGCAGAGTTCTCATTTGAAATAATTATTTCTATTTCTCATGCCATATTCCTCTCATATGTTAATAATGAATGCATACTTACTTGTTCTCCATTTAACCTCTGAAGTACTTGTACCTCTTTTCCTTCCATTTTATAAATGATAATTTGGCCAGTGTGATTGTATCGTGGCTGTCCTGCTATATACAGTACACCTCCAGGTGTCAATGCTGAATTCACAGTATATCCTAAGAAGCAGAAAGGAGGTAAAGATACAGTACACACAGAACTCATCAGAAATACTTGCTATGATTCAGAGCCTTTTTAAGGTTTATTCTACAACTAGATGTTTAGCCCTGCTTATGCTGGAGAATAATAGCGGAGTTAATTAAAAGGGCTGGATGTGTATTTGCCTACAGTCTCAGAGTCATGAGCACCGCTGTGTTATTAAACTTGTTCACTGGCTGGTGAGTCATGTTGAATTTGTCGTTCCACATTGTGTGAGAATATGATGGTATTGATGAAATAACTTGTGAATAGCTTGTCGAAAAGCTACTTTCAAAGAACAGTTGTCACAAGGTCATATGAGTTATGTGCTGACTGTCAAACTGATGGAGTCTTCCAAATGTGATTCTGGGGACATTTTGAACTTAGCTCTGTTTAATGTTGACAGCAATTTGACGACTTGGGTGAAGGAAGACTTAAAAAATTTGCAGATTAATCACAACTGTGGCAGAGTTGCATGCAGTAACCCCATGCAGCGCTACAGGCTTG
>NW_010222496.1:0-2128 GCF_000695765.1 Mesitornis unicolor | reverse complement strand
GGCAGCTCCAGCCACTCGTCCCCAGGCCTGCCCCCAGAATTCTAAAGATCCTGCCTCATGATGTAGTGTTTTCATATACATCCCTTTGACAATGAAAAAAAACCTCATGGCTTCTCACAGTGGCAGTGCAATGATATCCTTGTAACTACTGCAACTTTCATTTTGAGCCTTACTTTTCCACATGAAATACTAAGTGGTGTTTTTAGCATCTTTTCATGCACTTGTCAGCCAGAAACCAGGGAAACAATGGATGTGTCACCAGCCAACACCTTCTGTATCACAAGAAAAACCATCCTGTGGTTCCCTACTAATCAAGGGATCTCAGTTTGGAAACTGTTTAATTTTCTGTAACATCTTCAATTCACAGGACTCTCATGCTGCTTCTAGGGAGGGTCATGAGGCTGTTAGAGGTATGTGGCATTTGTGGAAGCAGTAAAGGGAGAGCACAAGAGATTTGTGGGTGAAGAAAAATCGTTTCACCTGTTGTGCCAGACTATTATGATGCTGAGACAGACTCAGGTTCCTCAGCCAAATATTCCTTCAGCTCCTCGGAGAAACATCAACTCCTGCTTGCAATATTAGATTGAACAGAGGTCTGCTTCAACATGTTTCCAGCAAAAATTCTGGAAGGAAACCAAGTTCAACTCATATTTTAAAATGTAATGAGTAGATTGTAACCACATCTATTTTAGTTTAATCCTAAAATACTGTCCTTATGTAGAGTATATGCTCCTAATGCATAGTAAGATTGCAACAGATTTCTAGTCTGTCGAGACTTTAATGAGCTTTCTATTTCTACTCTTTGATGTACCATCTTTTTAGGTAATTAGTGGGACTTTTCAGTAGTTTCATCCTAGTGGTGTTCAAGATTTAAAGGGTGTTATGAGAAGCAACTAACAGGTATGTACTGTCGTCACTTCTCCGCTGCAGAAAAGGTCTGGTCCTGCACCGCTGGTGTGGGAGCTTCACTGAGTGCAGGTTCAAAGTCCACAGCTTTAGTATTGATAAATAGCTCATTATTGGTTCTTGGAAGAAACAAGAATTGCCTCTGAATAATGTCCAACAAACAAGTTTGTTTATTTCACAATGAAGCATTTTTTAATTCTGCAGCAGTGCAAAATACCCTCTGATGTGGGTTATTCATGCTGGAGAATTAACCTTGCATGCAGTGTTATGAATCTGGGGGACATATGTTCTTTCTGAGAGTCTTCATTAGTGAAGCATTTGAGTTCAAGGCAGTGAATGCTCATCCACTTTGAATAATTGTTGTACATAAATAATATTCATTACCAGACATTCAAAATTTTTCATTAATGCATTTCACTTGGTACTTCCCTAGAGGGAGCATAAAGCTGGCAGCTTCTTCCAGTACTTCACTAATGTTTTGGTGTATTATATGTATTGAGACAAGTGAAAGGATTTAAAGAAACATTGGGTAATTACTAAATGTGGCATCTTTCTATGTACCTCAATCCAGGTAAGTGGTTCTAAAGCCATCTCTATCTTTGCCATGCTTCAGGAATATAATGCAATATGATATAACAACATTTAATTGGTAATAACAGAGAAAACTGTAGTCTTCATTAAAGCAGTCGAGCTAATTCTGGTCTGATAAAGTGCACTGAACAGCCCTAAATAGGTTTTAATTAGCTGGCACCAAAGCTGCACCACCCTTAGGGAGGGTAAAATTAATGAAAACTAGCAGCAAATAGATCAGTGCTACTGGATGTTATTGCCTTAGGTGAAGGTGATGAGGAAGAAAGGAGTGTCTTTTAAGGATCATTTAGAAAACAGCCTGCGTTAAAAGTCACTTTCAAAAAGCAATGATAGAATAAATCTGTGCTAATATCAGCAAAACAGCCTAATGCCATCCAGACTGCAGACTCCAGTTGTGTTTAACTCCAAATATCACAGAATAACCACTCAGCACGGTATGTCCAAGGAGTGCCTCTGATGGCACCGCTCCACCTCTCCTCCCTGGGCTGTGCTGTGATCAGGCCACTTCTGTCCCACTGCACATGGAGGATGCGGAGCCCCAGCAAGCAGCCAGTAACACATGTGCTGATACCACTCCAAGCACAGCTTAACCTGGTGTCTGTAGTCACAGAATCCCAGAATGTGAGGAGCT
>NW_010222495.1:0-2098 GCF_000695765.1 Mesitornis unicolor | reverse complement strand
TGTCCAGATCTCGCTGGATGGCAGCACAGCTGTCTAGTTTTGCTAGGGTTCAAGGTAAAAAAAGACTTTAGCAACTTCCCTGGAGCCACATTGCCTGGAAATGGCAAATCCCTGCAATGCAGTCATGAGCCATTCAATGATGTATGCTCTAATCAGATCCTGACATAAGTAATCTACTTAGAACATCTTTCTGCCAAATAATTAATTCTTCTTAATGCCTATATCTAGTTCAACATACCACAAACAACGGTTCTTCCAAATGCTATGTAATACCAATGAACTTCAAAAAATTTCTACTTCCTTCCAATACTGGCCTAACTTTCCCATCTCACAGATCATAAATAATTCAGGTACCACTTTGGCACCCTCTTCACAGCTTATGCTATGTCATATTTGATTCATTTAAGCTCTTCTTCAAGCCTCCTGTTTTCTGGCCACCTTTCCTATTTCCCAAATGCTCTCAATTTTCTCTGTAAGATTTCTCAGCGGTTTTCTGGTAAAGGAAAACTCAGAACCGAGAGAATCAAGTAGTTTCCAAGTCTCCTGGTAGTTACCATCATCCACAGCACCTTTAGATTACTGTCCTTAAAAAAAGCATTACCATATTTGTTAATACTATCAATATTTGCTTTGAAAGAGAAGGTGAGCTGCCATTAATTAGCATTGTCTGAGGTAAGCAGACCCAGGCATTAAATAAAATACTGGTAGATAGAAAAAGCTGTCCTGCATGTCTTCCCTCACCCTCCCAACCACGACTGCTGACACTTTTATAACCACTACGCTTGTCTCCCAAAGACTATTTCTACCTTTCTTCAAAAAACATTTGGGATTGAAGGCTCTTCAAGGGCACCAGAAGCACTACCCAGACTTGACTCTTGTCCTCAGCTGCTGACTCTATTCCAACTCTTCTAAGCAAAACTTGAAGTACACGTAGGAGCTGTTCATGCCAAGTATCAATTCCTCAGCCAACTCCTACTATAATTAACAGTAGAAACAAAATACAACATGGATTTTTTTAGTGACTTTTAATGTAGAAAATATCACATACACAAATCTAATATATCTATTGCCTTCCTACTGATAGAAGAACGGCAGAAGCTGTCAGAGTTTGACTTTATTAAGCATCCCAATTTACACTAGAGTATAGGGTAAGGGTATAGAAAGTGTTTACAACTGGGAGAGCCCATTTTTTTCAATTATGTGGAACACTTGTGGTATTACCAGATTTTTCTTCTGAAATTAAAGTTTCTATTTGGAAACTACATTAGCTCTTCAGAGAAAATTAAAAACTAGCTGCAGTTTCAGAAGAACTTCTTTGATTGTTTCAATCAGAAATGAACAATGCTTCAATTCCACTGAAGTTCAACTTTACAGCCTTTTTCTTTTAAACAATACTGGCAAATTTAGAGATTTCAAAGGTAAATAAAGAGAAATAATGATAGTCCTGCTGACTATGAGAGCTTCAGACAGAATCACCTCACACAAAAACTTAGGAAGCATATTTGGGAAAACATTTGTAGCCCTAGAAAAATCAAGGCTTTCACATTGTTCTTACATTATTTGAAGTGCAATATCTCAGCAGATGTTGGTCTCTGAGTATACTGCCAATCCTTTTTCTTTGGTTTGACTAACTCCAAACTTTATTTTTGTTGTCATTACTGTGCACCGATTCACCGATTCTAGTATCTCACTGGCTGAAGAACGGCACGTTTACTTTATGTTTCTTTTGGCATGCTCCCACCAAGATCACTTCTTTTCTTCCTTGCTTTGCCCCACAGCTCATCCTTTTATTGCCTCAGCAACTATGTGGTACTTGACACCACCCTTAAAGGGCTCACTTCAGCCTATTCCTAACCTAGTTGTGAACAATGGAAAAATTAATATATTCTTTATATTGCCTTGAATAGTATCCTCCTTCACCTCCTGAGCACACTCAAAGTGGCACCAATGCTTTCTCCTATTATTTCCTGATACCAGGTAAGAACTTCCTATAAACATCTATAAATGTCTTCTTTCAGCCCATAAAACCTCCCTTTACCAGAATGCCAAACAAAAAAGTTGACTGGTGGATGAACCACAGAACCACAGAACCACAGAA
>NW_010222494.1:0-2119 GCF_000695765.1 Mesitornis unicolor | reverse complement strand
CTCCTGACATTCTGTGATTCTGTGATTTTAGCATTCCCATAACTGTGTCATCCCAGGGAGACAAAAGAAACACAGAGTTGAAAACTGATTTGCCATCAAGTCTGGATTCCAAGCTTTGCGTGCCTCAAAAGCAATGTTTTACTTACCCTTCCACATTTTTAAGCTGTGCATACCTAGACAAGTTGGGTAACAGCCTTGCAAACACAGTGTAAGAGATGAGTTTCAAACCCTTATGCCAAAGTCTGGTGGATAACGTGCCACACGGATCTGAAGGCACGGAGAGGGGAAACCCTTAGGAGATACTCACTAGGTTCTGTGCTTTATTATACCAAGAACTTTTACATCCCTGGAATATTAATTACATTATTAATATTACATTTTAAACATTCCAGGTAAAATACTCCCAGTGGGGGAGATCGCAGACTGCACAAGGTACCAAAATATTGGGTTTACAGTTGGCTGGAGACAGAAATCTTCTCCACGAAGCAAGCTTAAATCAGATGAGTAATACAAAAGAAGGACAGTGTTAACAACAGTGCATTAACATTCAGTCAGTTCAAATTGGACGCTAGTGTTCTGAATTCACCTTCCCATTCAAATTTCAACTTCTTAACGCCTGCCCAACGTTCTTGTGCATTTAGACTTCAAATTCTTTGGGGAAGTGACCTTGTATTCCACATTTCCTGGCAAGTAGTATCAGAAAGGCTTTAGCCCTCTCCGTTACTATTTAAATGGACTAAGGGAGGGGAAAGAGCGCCCTGAGCTCACGACAAAAATATCCCCACAGAACAGAATGCATTTCAAGCCACAATTTCATTTCTAGTCTTGCAAATGTAATCAATACTCATACTTCTTACTGCTGCAGTTGCTGGTCACCTGGCCTCGCGTGTCATAGCCAACAACAAAGCCTCTCTGCTTAAAGTCTGAAAAACACCTCTCAAGATATTTGTAGATCCCCTGGAAAGACAAGAAAAAAAGAAGAAAAATAAAATATGAGGGAAGAATTAGCTCTAGTGCTGCATATAAAAAGGTTAAAAACAGTCGTTCCTATAGGATGTATGAAGTCTGTAGGCAAAACACAGCTCAGCAAAAACATCAGTAAGTGACCCAACAGCATACACAGAAAGCTCGAGCCAGCAAAGTTCTTGCTTTCAACCTGCACTGCTTTTTTATGTATTGAAGCTGTTTCCTTAAAGACCCAATTACCCACTTCTTCAAAGGAAAAAGTTTATTACTAGTGACCTAGTAACAGGTCGAGACTGAAGCCCTCGATTTACATACAATAACACAAATGCAAGGTGTTTTCTACACGTCAAGGCTGAAGATTTCTAATGGTAAGATATCCAGAGAAAAGCCCTGTCCAGGGAGAGGAAAGGGGAGCAGATGAATCCGTTCACTTCCCAGTTTGAATCTCTCTGGGGATACATCACAAAAAACCCAGGCTGGATCAGCAATTTTGGACAAAAAGATGGATGAGCTATTGTTAATGGAGAATTCCAGAGGCTGCAGTTCATTCTGCTCAGAAAGCACAGCCTTCCCCAACAAAAACATGGCCAAGCTTATCCTAAAAAGGCTCCCTCTTATGAGGGTGTAAGCTTCCTCTTAGTTTTGCACTAGAACTAATACTGAGGGAAAAAAATCTGTTTAAGTGAAACTCTTTGCAATGTTCTTATCTGGATTTGACTCAATATCACTAATAAGCAACCTCTGAACTGGAAAGCTGAGTCCTACCCATGAAAATCAGTTGAACTCCATTTTTTTTTAATGGTTCTGGTCCTTTTCACTACATAATGTGCTTCAAAGTACAAACAAATAGATACTGGCATCTCTTCGAAGAACTGTTTCAGCTGTAGTGTGCCTATCGAGGGATTCACACAGAGAGAAGAACTGTAAAATAAACAAAAATCTTTGAACACTGACAGAACTGGAAGCTGGGCCATGGCATCATCGCCAGCTGAAGTCACCTTCACATCGACCTGAAATGTGTTAGTACACAAACACGTTCACACTGCCCTGACAACTTCAAGAACTTCCTCTCGCAGTTGTAAAGTGATGCAAGACAGAGGAATGAGAAAAACTTGTTCAAGTAAGGTTGCAGATGACACTGAGTTGGGAGGGA
>NW_010222493.1:0-2107 GCF_000695765.1 Mesitornis unicolor | reverse complement strand
ACTGTGTCAAAGGCTTTACTGAAGTCAATTTTTGGCAGAGTCTAGAATAACATCAGCCTTTTAGGTTGTGGGAAATAGGTGTAAACTTTGCTACTGTAGCAGATTGTAGGTTTCTATCTGCTGTTCACTTTGCACAGATGTTAACGTGACTGTAATGACAACATAAATCAATGAAGAACCACATTTCCAAGCAATTGCATTAGAGATTAGGAGAGGGCAGGGAATGCTTGAAGTGTGGAAAACTTTCCTAACTTCTGGATCACCACTGGCTTCTGAGTGAAGGGCTCTGATGCAGAGACACCTAGGCATGTTCCCATACTCTAATTCTGCTCTTACTTACTGGTAAAAGGTACACTTAGTTCTGAGGAAGGGTAGAATAGATGGCACCTGAGCTATATACACAGACAAGGCCTCGAGTTAATGGCAAAAATTCTCTGTACAGATGCCTCTGAGCACAGAATTGGTTCTAAAATGTGTAGATCTGTGAAGAACAGGGTATAAATACCTAGACAGATGTCAGGGTATGCATTTACAATCCATTTCAGAGCCATGGGACAAAGGATAGCTTCTTTAGACTTGCAAGGAAAAAGAATCTGCATCATAAAAATACTAGAAAGATTTTTGATTATTTTCTCACCCCTACTTTTATTATAAATATGGGGGAAGAACTGTAGTGATTGATAGGATTTCTATTTCTGGAGTTTGCAGGGGGCTGAAAACCCTCTTCTTCAGGCAAATCAGATTGCAAATCATATCTAAGCCCTGGTACATTTCATAATACACACAGTTAAAAAAAGATCCTCTCCTGCATAATTTGTGTTGTCTTCTGCTCTCTTTTAGCACTTCAGTACCTTCCAGTTTCGAGTCTGTGCTTTTAGACCTGTTTCACACCCACAGTTTCTAAATCCTCTGTTATTCTTCTTCTTGACAATTTTAAATTTAAATATATTTATACAGCAAAAAGATATTTATGGTTTAAAATTTTAATAATGCTGTAGTCACGATTTTATTAGTGCTTTCTCTGTTATAGTCTGTATGAGTTAGGAAAGAGTAATGAAGAGAATATCATTGTAGGCTTTTAGGCTTATGAGCTTATGACAGAACAAAATGTATTATCTAAAGGTCCCCTTCTGACAAAGGCAAGTGACAGCACCATAGATACGACACTATAAAGCAGCAGTCAAACCAGCGATAACATTCTGTGAGTGTAAAAATATTTTCGTATAAAAATGTGATTTATAAGTTTGAAATAAAGAGCTTTAGGATTCCTAATCTTGACAGTATGCGTATTACACAGCTTGTAAGGACTGAAATGACAAACCAAACAGAACCAAACCTATTTTCCCTTACACTGTAATGCGACCGCCGAATCCGCAGCAGATAGCTTGGCCATCTGGGTAGTGTGTGTGATGGGACGTGAGGCATCACGAGTTCAGTGGGGTACAAGTAGCTGGAAGAAGTGCCTTTTGGCATTCCTCGGGACTGTTAGGGGCTTTCAAACCTTCTTGCAGCTAAGAGACAAAACCTTATAAAACTCTCTTCATTCCTTCCCGTGCTCTCTTTGCTACTTAGTAGACATGAAGATCACTTCCAAGGAAAATTGGGCAGATACTATTTAGCCTGGAACCACGTCAACATTTAAATGTACTGGGAGCTCTCCTTTTGCTCTCATTCTAAATTAAAACGAACTTAATTAAGCCGAAGAATCTCCCAAAACCCACATTATACTAAATACTCATTTCAGAAGTGCTGATACTGGTATCTCCAAAAAGTAACATGCTTCTCCAGACAACAAAGTTGCTAGTAAAAATTTGCTTTATCTTCTGTTCCTGGGGCCAGAGAAGCCCGCAGGTCCCAGTCTGAAGGAGACGGGGCCCCGTGAGACCGGGCTACCCTGAGGGGGGAAGACGGCGGCCGCCCTGCCGTGCCAGCCACCCGCCCTCAGGCTCATCCCCATGCCGCTGCCAGAGCCCCGAGGCCCGTTAATCCCAGGGGCGGCGGCTCCCTGGCACCGCCCTTGCCCAAGCCGTCAGGGGAACCCCCGGCACTCCAGCAGCGGAGGCGCTGAGGGGGAGGAGGGGCCGATCCCTCTCCGGGGTCCCCTCAC
>NW_010222492.1:0-2110 GCF_000695765.1 Mesitornis unicolor | reverse complement strand
CCCATCAAGCCCGACCTTGAATATCTCCAGGCATGGGGTCTCCACCACCTCTGTGGACAACCCGTGCCAGTGATCTATCACCCTATATATTCTTGGACTTTCTCATGTAGTCGCATACATTTTCGTGTTACTTTGAACAGGCTTTAGTGAGAAAAGTTAGAGACACAGTAACTCCATGTGAGGAAAAAGAGATTGAGAACTGCAAGGATGACTGCTGAAATGGCCTACTACATCTGTACGTACCACAGGCCACACTGTGCTCCCAGGGGTACAGCCCTTTTTGGTCAGAGTGGTTGCTCAGATGTAAATGGGGACTGAGTACAAGTCAAGTTAGTTAAAAACCTGCTTATAAGAAGGGCAATAGAAGTTTTCTTAATAACATCAAAGGATCAAGGCCCAAGCTCTGAGCATCAACAGTGCTGAGAAGGTGCGGTTTTATCTGGTTTTGGCTTGCACTCAGCACCAGAAAAAATAAAGTCTGCTCCATTAAAGAGATTCCAGGTTTTGCAGGTAAATGGGTAAATTAATGAACTGGCATTTCAGGACCAAAAAATACAGCCTTAAAATACAGCAGCTACAGGCACGCATGCCACCCGGCCAACCAGGTCTTTCTTTTAAAAGTCTAGCTGGTACCTTAGATCAGCTTGAGAAGTTAATTGTTGTAGTGAGGCCTTACTTTCTAGCTCAGTTGCCGTTTGTTCCCTAAGGGAATGCCCCTGAGGGTACCCCTGGCACTTCAGCCTTTCTGTTTACCCACTCTCTCATCCAGAATTCACCCGCCTCCACATGGTGTTCCTTGGCATCCTCGCTAGCACAGAGCTCTCAGTAACTCCAGTTTTGCTCATCTCTGCACACAAGCGAGAAAAACGCCTGCGTAGAAGCCAACACACGAATGCCCTGCCACCTGGCCAGAGGCAGACTGCAAGGCACTGCTAAAGAGATGCCAGAGCTTCCACACCGTCCTGCTAGCTTTCCTCATCAGGCAGCTCATCACATTCAGGAATCACGCTGTTTTCGTCTGCTGTCCCTTGCAGTTTGGCAGAAGCATCCTCTGAAGAAACCTAGCAAGAGCTAATGCTTATTAACTCCTCCTCAGATATCCATGGGTCTGGATGCACTGAGATACCATGGTAATGAGAGCAGTAAGAGTGTCTAGACAGACAGACAGACAGTAGTCCCACAGCTAGGGGAGGAATTTTGCCAGCAGATATTTCATCAAATTAACTGGTATGTATTCCGAACAGAGGAACCTGTGAATATGCAACCCATGCATACGGTGAACTTAATGATTGCTTGCCATGACAGTTTTTATAGGACATCACAGAGCCTCTGGCAAATATGCAATTAACAAAATACTTAAAAAATAAAATGACACCTAACATTTGACAAACCATGTTATTAAAAGGGCTTCTTCAGTAGCATAGTGTTTTCCTGGGCGTCATGGGGAGCCAAACCAATCTTCCAGATTACAGTTCTTAAAAGGAAGGAATTAAATAACTTTAAAAGACTCTCTCTTACATAGCCTACATTTAAAAGTCACCACAACCATTTCTGATAAGGATTTCAAAGTGCAAGATCCCTTTCTGCCTTAGATGTTGATCAGCTGTGCACCATTCACCTATGTGCATTCGCCTTGATAAAAATAAATCTCGATCGACTCAGGTGCGGAAATTAGGAGTTGCCTTGAATAAGTTTGTTTGTTCTCAAGCATAAATTATGTTTGAACAATAACTGCATGGGTCTCCTAAGGGCTGAGCACCTGCAGCTCACATTCCACTCGGCTGGAGCTAAAAATGCCAAGCAGCTCTGAAAAGCCAGGGTTGTAGCTGTTAGGCTGAATGAGATTTATACGAATGGCATTGATTGACAACTAAATCTCAGCATAGGGCTGCCTTTCCGTTTCCAACTTTCTGTGTTTACTTAGAGGTTTAGATTCTGTGTAAAACATTCAGAATAATTTTAATTAAAAGACTGCAGTGAAAGGAAAGAAAGGCAAAGATGTCCCTTGTTCTGCAGTACAATAAAAAATAAATAAATACAATTCCAGTTAATTATCCATCACTCAATACAGAGACTTCTACTTAATCTAATCACTGGTTAATAAGATTGT
>NW_010222491.1:0-2112 GCF_000695765.1 Mesitornis unicolor | reverse complement strand
CTAACGTTCTGTGATTCTGTGATTCAGTGAATCTATCAAAAGGGTTCAGCATGCTGAGTCATGTTTATTGTGCACAATTACAGAACAAAAGTGTGGGACAGGACTAGTTTGTCTTCGATGACACAGCCTTTTATCTAAAGGCCAAAATACCATTAACATAAATAATACATGAACATTTCAATCTCAGATGTTATGTCACCTTCTAATGACAGTTAATGAGTTGCCTTTCAGCCAGGGAATTTCTGATTCAATATCTCACAGGAGTCTTTTCAAATATTGTCTGTTATATAGAAGATTTCCATTGTATTACAGAGATTGCTATGGTGTTAATTTGTTAGACTGCTTAATGGAAGGAGCCCTTGTGAGGCATTGGACCTCAGGATCCTACTTCAGTTTCTGGAAGCTGTTTCTGGATGCATGAAATATTTGATCTCTCAGAGGGTGAGTTCAAATAGCATCACAATTCAATGTGCGGTTAGCTAGCGTTATGCTAATAAGAAAGTACAATTTAACATCAAGTCACAAAGTTAGTTGAGGGAGACAAGTGTAACAGAAAAGAGCAGATTTTCAAGTATGTCTTTCCCAGAGAGTCCAGTTAATTACTGTCTTTAATAAGTAACCTCAGACTTCATACATTCTCCTTGAAAAGGCATGGGTGAGATACCTACACTTGCAGTTAGCTTTTCCAATTTATTTCATTTGCATATTTTTTCAAGTTAGCTAGTGCTCTTTACATTAGCACTATGATAACCTTTCCACTATATGCATTACTTTGACAGCAAGAAAATTTTGATTTGACTTTGACAGGAAATAACTTTCTTTCTTTTTTCACTTACAGTTACTTGCCTTCATTCCAGAATTTCTTCTAACATGCAAATGTCCATCACAAATTGTACGATCTCCAGATGATGGTTTATCTGTCTAACAGAGACATTATTACATGTAATATGAAACTAATATGAACATATTTTTCTTTCACTTCTCATATACCTAATATTGCGAAAAATGAAGTTGTCCCAAGAAGGTAGTAAGAAGACTCCACATTGCTAAGTCTCTCTAGCAGGACTTTCTGTCTTTCAGTTTTCAGGGCTCAGGAAGCATTTTTTTGAATGAAAATCCATGGCGTCTCTTCTCAACTTGATCCAAGACCACTGATGTCTGTGTGAATATTTCTATTTACTATAATAAGCACTGACTGGGTCATAATCCAGCTGGCTGAAGGAGTAATGTTTTAAAGACTGAGAGGTATATAGTCCAGATTTTATCTCATCATCTTACAGGGAAGTTACAGACCCATTGGATTGCTCCATAGGGAACTGAGCCCACTTTGCCTAACTTTGCTTTACAGGGTTAAATTCTCATATTGAAACATCAGTGCTATAAGCTGATAAGGCAGCTTTTCAAAATGCAGTTAGCATTTATAGTCATCTCAAAATACCAGAAAATTCAGAAGTTTAATGTTGCCTAGTTAAATCCTGGCCAACATATCAATAAAAGGACTACTATATAGATCTTTATGGCTACCGTTCTGTTGTATCTTTTTAAATCAACAAAACATGGTTGAACTTAAGCTCAATCATTTCCTCTTAGTTATATATGATAGATCAGGGAAATCAGATACCTATCCATTGGCATTCAAAATGCAAATGTGGTTATAAACAAGTGTTTATTTCTAAGATTTATGTCCCTTTCTAAAAAATTGCAAGATACACAACACTAGTATTTAAATTTAAAATGATACCTCTAACTTCAGAATGAATACAATGCTTCTGTGTTCATATTTCTAATTGCAAAAATATTTTGTTGGTTTTCTTTTTTTTTTTTTTTACTTCAGATAAACAATATATTTGAGGTTAATTTGAAACAATTCTTCTTTTCTCCTCATTCTTCAGAATTGACAGTAAACTAAAAAATCAATGATTCACAAAGTTCTCCTCCATGACCTAGAGTTCTGTGATTCATCACTTCTTTCTCAAGTTTCATTAGCTTCTGTCTAAATTCTCATTCTCTTCTGGAGGTACATAGTTTATTCTCTGCTTCATCTTCCTTAAGGAAAAAAAATGGTTTGCTCATTTATAGCGTAACTTTGACCTCTTCAAGCAATTGCTAAGG
>NW_010222490.1:0-2092 GCF_000695765.1 Mesitornis unicolor | reverse complement strand
TTTTTTTTCCTCTGACGTGTATAACAGAAATTTTGGAGAAAAAATAGAAGGGTAAAATTTAATGGCTGATTTTGACTTTATACTGTGCAAGCATATGTTGTCTAATAATAGCAACAATGAAAAAGAGTAATGCTGACAACAACTCTGTTTTGTGATAAAACGTCTTGCACGTTTCTTTGGCTAAACCCAAGTTAAGCTTTCCCTTGATCAATTACTCAGCAGATTTTTTGAAAGGAAGAATTCCTTACATATTCTCGTTCAACTGTAATTTAAGTGACCTTGATCTTAATAGTTGTTTTCTGATGACTTGGTCAGAGGCATGGTAATGCATTTCAGTTTTGACTGATGGCAACATAAGCAGTTTAGTCCTACAATTTTCATTGTTGTTACGCCCATCAGATCTCTGAGATACAAGAGACGAGATGATAATATCTAGGCTGAAGCATAGATCATGGAGACAATGTTGAGTTACTTGAGAAACAATGAACATTTGATCTTCATGAAGACAACAGCTTGACAGGTCAAGAAGAATTGTGAAAATGAGAGTCACATGACCATTGATGCTGCACTTTAATAAATCCATTCACTGCACTGGAATCAATCATTCTTTTTAAATCATCGACCTACCTCTTAGTACTCAAGTGATGCAAATCTATAATACAGCTATAGAATAGTCAATCTTGGTCTAGCTATTTTCACCTTCCAAGAGATAAACAAGTTTAAATAGTATCTGCTTATTCCTGCGGAGTTCAAGTTAACTTTGCTATGACGGTGAGGGCATAACTGAAACTGAAATAAGTTTCTAAGTATTCTTGCTTGGTCAGTATTGAAATGGCTTGATAAAATTCTACAGGGTCCAACTCCAGTTATTATTCTATGTCTATTAAGCCATTCTAATGAAAGTTTTCAGGGTTCTTTAGGATCATAAATCCAAACCTGAAGTGAAGAACGTATAGGCCCTGTTGCCTAACGAAATCTGTTTTCAGACTGTGAGTACCAGTTTTAGTCCCATTAAGAAAATTTTACTGCAGATCTCAGTGTATTGTACTGGCATATCTCATATGTGTTAGATATACATTTGGCGTATATATGCAAGTGTTGCAAAGTAGGCAGCTGACAGAGCAGAAGCACCAGAAGAAGGCAGTTTGTTTTGATTTGCTGTATCTTAGCCATCTGGGGAGTGAGGTACTACAAACAGAAGAAATACAGCTAAGGCTATTTAAAACATCTTACAGCAACTAGTGTAAAAGTATAAATCTGAGAGGCACAGCTATTACTGTTTATTGATTCTTTACAGAAAGATTTAATCCCAGTGCTTCTGAATTGAACTTCTAATTAATATAAAATGCCTTGGTCACATTTGCTGAACTTTTTCTCATTTCCTCTTGTAGAGTTTGGCTTTCACAGTTTTGGCATTTGAGTCCATAATCATAGATCTGTGGACAATGGATTTATGATTATATGGATTATGATATGTTGTTCTTGTTATTTTATGTATGTATATTAATGTATTAGCATTACCTATCATTAGTATTAATTAGTATTGTTATTAGTAGTAGTAGTATAGTTAGTATTAATATTATAATTAGTATTATTAGGATTAATTAGCATTATGCATGCAGAATCCTATCAAGGTGAACAGCTCATTCTAAGAGGGACAGTAGGTGATGCTCATGAGCAAAAGATAAATCGCAGTAGGAGTTACAGTGCCATAAAAAAAAGCAAGAAGAAATTTCTCTACCAGTTCATTCAAGAACATAATGTAAATCTTGGATAAAAAGAGAAAAAAGTAAGAGTAGGAAAATAGAAATAAACACAGTGTGTCTGATCTTTTTGTAATAAAGACTTCTGTTGAAGGCTACAGTATTTTTGAGATGGTGCCAGCACCACACTGAACAGAGCAGTGCAGAAGAGTACACAAAAGTATGGGCTAATACCTCTGACTCGGCAAACCTCTGCCGTTAACTGTTCAGTCAGAACAGTACATTAAGCTCTTCTAAGATTCAATGTGGGGTGAAATAAGAGGAAAACTAGTCAGAAGACTAGGAACCTAAAAGATGTGGCAACTGGCTAAATGGTGCTCTTCAGAAAG
>NW_010222489.1:0-2134 GCF_000695765.1 Mesitornis unicolor | reverse complement strand
TTCCCCGATTTATACTGGAACCTGGGGTAATTAGAATGTAGTTAGAACTTCCAGTTATGATTCATGTGAACTTCAGGTCACTTGGAAAAAAGAGTAGTTATTTATAGCAGTTGGAGTAGTTCTTCAAGGTGGTTAGCAGCTCTGATTTATGATCTGTGATCCTTTCTCACTCTCATGGATTCTAAGGTTCTTTGGACATTTTTCGTGGCAATAAAGACAGCTTAAGCAGTGATCTGGTCTTTGTTCCAAATAATGCTGAAAAATAGGGATAAGGATATTTTAATTTCAGATGAGCTTAGGCAGTATTACTGTCACAGCTGATGGGGTAAAGATTTGTGCTGTGAAGAAGATGATCTCTCCAAACCTCAAGAAGTTGCAGAAGGCTGAGAAGGAGCTGTACTTCTGGTTGGTGTGGTGTCTGATAGTAATGTTAAGTGCAGGGAGCAGCACACATCTGAAGAGACTTGCTGCCGTAGTTTTGGCAACTCTCCAGGCTTTGCGCTGAAAGACCTTAAAGACTTTTTGAAACCTGAATTCTCCCATAGCAGTGATATGGAACTAGTAATCCCAACTAAAGCATTACTCAGAAGGAAAACTGACACTATTAAATTAAAGGAGTTGCCCTCAGGTCATGCATTATGTTGTTTATGGAGTACTGATGGGTTCCTAAGTTCTTTTCTTGCTTCTAGCATCTGCTGTGCATGTCAAAACAGACTGAATGACAGTGTGCCTCACAAACTGAAAACCCTACATTTTAGAAGAGAAGCTTAATCACGTGTTCACTTATCTGAATGTAATCCCTCTGGTTTTTACTACCAGTTCTTTGACATCCAGAGGCAGAATTAGTCAGTCCTTTCACATTTGCAAATCCTCATACAGTAGAAGTACTTTTTATAACGATTGCTTTAATTACACTTTTGCAAATTTGTTTTTACAAACTGGATACAACCCGTGCATGGGCACCCAATGTGTTAAAAAGGGAAGCTGTGCAAAATGTTTGCATGTGCAATGATCAGGCATCCAGGTTATGTGTTAAGAGGATGAGCAGGTGGGAGGCCAAAAAAATTATTTTCATCATAGATACTCCCCAAGCACCATCTATTAGCTTTTCCTTCAGGCTGCCTAAATGATTTAAAGAATTTCTGCCAACCCCATCCTTGTGGCCAAATAAGTACTGTTTTCCTGTAATCCTGCTATGGTTACCTACAACAGTATGGTAATTGTTGTTTGCTGCTGCTTTTCACTGATTTTGATTGTAAACTTACCTGATGTAAAAGTTGCCCAGGAAATGACTTAACGTTTCGTCTTGGCATTCTTAAACCAGCTGTGTTTCAACATAACTGTTGAATCAAATTTGGAAACTTGCATAATTCTGTTCATGTTTAAAAACATTCAGTACTCTAAGATGTGTGTGTTTTTTAAGTCTCTTGCAGTTGAAGAGAGGGTTCCTGTCAATTTTAATTTTTCTTTTGAACACTGGTCAGGTCATTGCATTGGGTATAGAGTATAAATGTTGAGTCATCTAAACTGGTTTGAAACATTTTTAAAGCAGGAACTAAGTTGAACAGCTTCTTTAGAAATACTTATTTTTATACTTCTTTCCTCTACATGAAGTTTTGTCATGTGGAAGTTTGATTATCTGCATCTCAAATCATGACTGGGTTGCATTACCTCAGTAGTCAGGGGAAATCTGTACTTTTATTGTATACTGTCTTTTTATTCCTTAACAATTTACAGTAACTATCCATTATGTGTTTTGTATGCTTTATAGATGTTCATACGGCTCTTGCTCAGGAAGACCACAAACTGAGTTTAGAGAAAGGGAGGCAAAAGATAAGGGATGGGAAATAATACTGGGCAAACATGTATGGAGCTTTCTGTTCTTTGGCTAAGTGTTGATTTTAGCATTTCTGTTAATGTTAGTGAGCAGTATTAACATGTCAGAAGTAAGGAGAGTGCTCACAGAAAGCATTTATAAGAAACTAATAAACTTCCATTTAAAAAACCCAAAACAAACAGCAACAACCACCACCACCAAAAAAACCCAAACAACAGCAAAAAATCTCTGTATACTCCTACTAGCATTATTTGGCCTGAAAATTTTGGAGGAATTCGCCTTGGTTGATGAGGACTG
>NW_010222488.1:0-2125 GCF_000695765.1 Mesitornis unicolor | reverse complement strand
ACTTCTATTTTTCCCTTACATGCCAGAAGAGGTGGGAAAATGACTGCTTATTTAATTCATCCGGAGTAGATGAAGATTAGCCTTTTGCCCTCCATTACCAAAACCAGTAAGGAAAATTCCTTCTGTCCTGAAGTTTTGTCAATGAATGTGCATTTTCTTGAGGGATGAAGTGGCCAAATGTGGAAGAAAGTTCTTCCTGCAGCTCAAATACAGCTTTGTGCAGTCTCTCCTAAAAGCTCCCCTCTATAGCAGCGTTTGTAAGAAAGGAACATATGTGATGAGGTACAGTGCATATAATATGTTATGATAAAAATAGGACTAATGGGGATAATTTATTTAAGTTATTGTGCAGGGTTGTTAGTGCTATTTTTTTTTCTTTTTTGTCCTGCAATTGTAATAGCACTCACTTGTCATGTCTTAAACCAAAGAGCAAAGTTTCTGGGTAGGGACTTACATACCTACCTTTGCGTGTTGTGGGGTGTGTAACTGAGTTTTGGGTAGTGTATGAATAATTTTTATAATAAATGGTAACAGCAATGTAAAGGTCACCTTTTCTAGCACATCGGTTGTAAGGCCCTCCCTAACAAATTAACAATTTTGAAAAAAACCCCTTAAATACCAGTAAGTATTTTTCTGTTCTTTTCAGTCTGCTTGGCTGCTGAAATAGATATGAAGGGACTATTATTCTTTTTATCTGCTCTTTCTTCATTATGACCCAGCTTCTAATACTTCTATTGATGCCAATCCCAATGGAATCACTCATAGAATAAAATACTTCTTGGCGAGAGAGAGAGAGTTGGAGAGCAAATGTTAAGTTCTGCTTGCTTTGTATTTGAATATCATTTAAAATAACAGCTGTTGCATGACTTATTCATACCTCCCATGGAAGCCCTGATTCTTTTCTTGTACTTCTTAGGTGAACATTGAGATAACCTGAGATTGGATCTGTAATGCTCCTGACTACATTTTGTCCCAGTAATTAAAATTAAGCAAAGAAGTAGTTTAAGAGCATTGGCTTCTATCTGCTCACATTATAGCAATATGAATTTGCAAGGATGTGAGTGTGTAATTAGCTATCCTTTATTCACTGCTTGTCTCTGTGTTTCCCAGCCTTCCAGCTCAGTTACCTATAGCACTTACTGTCACTCTTGTGAAGATGGGTGAGGAGTGATTAAACTTCACAAGGAATACTTCTGAATTATTAAACTACATGGAGGAAGCATTTGCTTGAGCTTCATCTCAGCTTCCACTAAGTCAAGAAGTGCTGTCTGGCCCGGTCTGCCCTGGACATATCTGGTGTATCTGAGCAGATCTGAAACTTCCTGTTACCATGCTACGAAGTTATTTAATTTGCTGTCAGTTCAGAGCTCCAAGAAAACTGAAGATCCATATCCTGTCAACATAGGAGAGCAGAGATAAACATCCTCTCTCAGCCTTAGTACTGTTTAACTTTCATTTGGCAAAATTCAGTGACGTCAACTTTAGATTGGAAAAAATGAGGGAAAACTTGTATTTGCACAGACCTTCAGTATGATAAAATATCCTTCTCCGTAAAATAGTTTAGCGAAGGACAGAATTCAAGCAGTATTAGTGAGTTCAAGCTTGAAGACATGTATTTTATTATTTTCACATAATAATGGTGCAATTGCTAATAACCATCTGATTGGTACTAGATTGTGCTTGTCTCTACAGAGGCCTCTTGCAGATTGTAAGAGCCTAACCTACATATCTGAAACAGATATAGTAGGTCAGAGTCACTGACTGGATTCAATAGAGTTAGACTGATTTACACCAGGTAACATTTGAAATTTGTGTCTTAATAAACAAAATAACTTTATTAATGCCGTTATCTCTTGGTTTGTGTCAAACAGAATTCCAAGTGAGTTAGCTTCTCATCATTTCTGTGATAAAACACTCTTGTGCTCAACATACACGCTGAGATGTGCTCATTGAATAAGGAACTGAAGAATGTGATGTAACCAGACAATTTTCAGTCTCCTCCACTGACACTCTGTGTGTTGATCTAAATTTGAAGATGTAAATTAGTTAACTACAGCTTTGGACTTTTTTTCTGACCACTTATAATTTCTTTCTCTTATGTATTGGGTTTTCTGTGAGGGGTTTT
>NW_010222487.1:0-2070 GCF_000695765.1 Mesitornis unicolor | reverse complement strand
TCCTGTTTGAGGCTAAATCATTTATCACACAGTACTCCTGCTGTGGCCTGCCAAGGAGTGAGTGGAGTGGAATAATCACATCCTTTGATCCGTTGGCTGTCTTTGTACCAATTCAGACCAGAGTGCCGCTGGTCCTTGTTGCTGGCTCATGCTCAGCCCACTGTCAGGCAAGGGGTGTGCAAAGGAACCCTTAGAGTCTTTCCATTGCAGCTGATCTGCAGGCAGCCAGGGTTTGGCTCATTGTGCTGCTGTTTCGATCCCGCGTTAAAGATTTTACACTTATCTTTGTTAAACCTCACGCAGCTCTTGTTCGTCAATCTTCCAGCCTGTTGAGGTCTCTCTAAATGGTTGCTTTTATCTCCAGCATATGTAGCTTTCCTCCTGGTATAGTGACATCCAAAAACTTGATGAGGAGGCATTTAGTTCATTCATCCCGACAGGATACTGAATATTGTCCGACGGTTAATGAATATTCTCAGATACAGACTCCTGAAGAACTCCTCCACTGCATAGCTGCCAGTTTGATTGGGCCGTTAACTGGCCCTTGAGCTCGGGAGTTTAGCCAGTTTTCCACAAAGCCAAGGATCCATCTCTCACGTCAGATTACTGTCAGATATGGTCATATACTATCAGTGCTCTATCTGGGCAGATTTACCAGTCTGTCAACAAGGACAGTGTGAAAAAACAGGTCAAATGCCTTCCTAAAAGTGAGGTAGGTGAGGTTCAAGGTTCTTCCCTTGCCCACGAGCTTATCTTGTATATCCCTTCCAAATGGAATAGTTCTGTCTAGTCTAGAAAGCATTCTGATTTGTAAAATCATAATCTTCCCTTCATAACTCCCTGGTGGCTTCTTCCAGTCCTCTTTTTGTCCTTCATGTGCCTGGGAAGACCTTCTGTAATGACTCGTCTCATAATTTTACCAGAGACAGAAGTGTGACTGACTGATTTGTGAATCCTCACTTAATCTTTTTTTCAGTTTTCCATAGATGGTCAAAAATTTAGCCTATTCCAGTCATCTGGGATTTGGCCCGGTCCCTGTGGGTTTTCAAAGATGACAGAGAGGTTTTGTAACGCCATTAGAAACAGCAAGTAATTGGTCTTCCTTTCTTTCTTAGACAATGACGAGTGCCTTTCTATGTGTAATTCCATTAACTTTGTTTACTAATGGTTCAACTTGTCAGATCTCAGTTAAAGAGAGAGGTCAGAGAAGAGAAACAGGACGTAGACTGGTTATTTTCTCCAGCCTGTTATTATTAGCTAACTTACAGAACCTGCTTCAGTGTAAATGTGTCGATGGAGGGATGTGCCAACATTTTCCTCATCCATTCCCGATTCAGAATGCAGCAGTTTCTACCAACATTTATTAAAAACGTTTGAAACTGGCTGAAAATGGCCTAAATAGAGACATTGACTTACAATTGACTATTTCTACCAAAAGAGAGAGAAATGAATAAGATCCTGTGTTTAAAGCAAGGAAACAAAAAATTGCATAAGACAAAAATCAATTTGTGCAAGACAAAGACCATCTGTATCTAGCATGTCTTGACAGAAATACTAAGATACTGACACATTTCAGGAAAGAGACAGATGCATATCTCAAGAACTTCTCAAGGGATGCAAAATTCAATATCTCAAAGACAAAAGAGAGATTTCATCTTAAGAAACTGGGAATTTCAACACAGAATTTTTGACTTCACGTGTCTCTGCCAGTGACTGCATAGGAGACAAAGCCCCAACCCTCTGCGAGCACTACTTGAGACAAATCAGTTTTCCAGACTGATTCTGGTGGTTCTTTATTATCAGCTTGAGTTATCTGCGTACCATGTTTAATTTTGCCTTTTATTATTTGTACTCAAGAGAATTTATTTTCACTTCCTAGTCCAACAAAGAGAATCAGATTAAGAAATCTAATAAAAAAGAGCCTTTGAAATAGAAGTTTTTAATGAATCTCATAAATAGTGACCTACTTCTACCCTTGCATATATAGTGGAAATAAAAAGGCAAAGTGTTTGCTTAAGGAGATCTATATAGAACTTTGTAAAAGAGCAGTGAATGAAAACAAGGCTCATT
>NW_010222486.1:0-2120 GCF_000695765.1 Mesitornis unicolor | reverse complement strand
ATATATTTACACTTTATATACAAGTAGCATTTCTTAAGAAATTACTATTTTTAGTTGTTATAGTATGCAGCACAAAGGGATGGTTGACTAAGCCGCAAGTTGTACTTTTATTTTTCTTCTAAACAAAACAATTAAAGAAATTCACTAAAGACTATGTTTCCAAATCTTTCAATTCTTCAGTGCCTGTCCTCTAGATACTCCTCAGTCTCACAGCCTTTAATCACTGTGGAGAGCAGAAGGAGGAATTGCATTAGAAGGCAGGTGAGCATCAAGTGGGAAATGCATCGTCTTCCAAAGACCTACTCATGAGGAACCCATGTCTACAGTTATTACACCAGGCCTTTAAGACCCTGCTGCTCCTCCTCAGCATGCATAATATCAAATAACTCCAGAGACACAGGTCACAAACTTCAAAAATTACACAGAAGGTCAAGTTCTGTAAAAGCAAACCACAAAAAAACCCCTCTTCACTTCCAGATGCTCCTTGCTCTAGATTCTCACCTGTGATCCCTGGGCTGTCTTTTACACTTGGCTTTCTTTACCAAGCTATTAACATATGTCACAATGTCAAAGTACTTCTAATAATTTAAATCTTTGCATTTGCTCACTTCTAGATGAGCTTGAAAACAGTAAGTCCCTGTGTCTGCACCCAGTGCTGTGACATGATGAACATGCTGTAATTACAAGGCATAGATTTGAGTAAAGATGGGCATATCATACTGTACAGTTTTTTCCCAATCCTTGTAAAGAATAAGTGAATGGTTCTGCATAGATGCAATGTAAGGTTTTTGTAATAGGTATTAAAAAGAAAAAACAATCTGTGAAGAGTAGTTGTAATAACCATTATCACTATAAAGCTGTACCGTACCAGTAACGCACTCTAGTGAACACAAACGTATGGAGCTACAGGGCCAGAAAGATATTTGTATTAAATGTCCAGATGTAAACGAGTTATGTTCACCATTTTAAAAATTTTAAAGATGGTATTTTAGCAATTTTATTTCCTGAACATGTGCTTCCTAGTGCAAGCACTCAGTACATGCCACACAGCTGCTAGACATAACATCTGGATTGCTTTATACATCTAGGCCATAGGGACTTAAATCCCCCCAAATTAGAGGCATAGACAAGAAAGGAGATAGACCCAGATTTCTCAAGTTATATGCTTACCATGTTTCCATGAAGTTATAAGCATTCTATGGCATTGTTCAAAATCAACTTGGCTTACCTGCTGCAAAAATTTTTATGAAATTTCTTTATTCAGCTGTTCAATCGGTTTAATGTACTCCAGTGTAATTCAATTTTGTACTCATATAAAGTACATTTACAAAGAAGCTTGCAAACACTGAATTTAAGTGTTTCTTTGAAACCATTTTTTATTCAATTGGCAAAGCCTTAGTGCAAAACCAGCTCAAATTAGACTTTGTATCTCATCGTTTACCAGTCTAGTTAGACACCAAACAATCCAACTTTAGAAATCGTTAATTCTCCCAAAAGAGTGGGTTTTCTTTATGAAGCAGAGCTTACATCCACACGTCCAATGAAATTTCAAGTTTAAACAATACACCTCAGCCCTTCATTTGGGCTGCTGACAGCAAATATCCACAATTTTAACAACCACTGCTGACAAGAAGAGTTAAGAGTAGAAGTTTTGTTACTGGGATAGATACAAAGCTTGCAACAACATAAGGTATGGTTAAAATTCAGTAACTAACCAAGTCAGTGGTTGCTCGCAGCTGCCAGCAGACCCTCAAGGTGGGTCAAGATTGACAATTATCGTACTTCAAAACTGCTAACCCAGGACAACTCCCATTTGACTTTTCTCAGAGCTTTTCTGCAGAGGAAAAAAACCAACCAAAACCAAACCATTCAGCTTCACTTGTCCCACGATCACCCCAGAGACCAAGATCCTGCAGAGGCTCCCATCTCACCACCACACTCCCACCTCACCGTTTCGACGCCCCGAAAGTGTCAAAGGGCAGGTGGGAGGATGGTGCCAGTCGGCCGCCCCGAGGCAACACATCATCGCGGAGCTGGGTCAGTCGCTCCCAGCCCACCCTGGCATCCCCTTCCCCCCAGGAGCAGGGGGATGCTGCGCTGCCCGCGCCGCTCAGCCGGCC
>NW_010222485.1:0-2087 GCF_000695765.1 Mesitornis unicolor | reverse complement strand
CTTTGGGGTAAGTCTGGTACCATCTTCCCCTGTTCCATTTTATTCCAATTTCTGTTTCCTATGCTGTTTTCAGTTATTTTTCCAATATAGGCTAGTTTTTGTCTCATCAATGGATTCTTTTCCTTCTGAAATAAGAGTCATAAACCATATATTGCTTCTGTTTCCATGCGATTGATAGGACCTTCTCTTTCTTCCCAAGATGCCAACTTGGACTGCCATGCCAGAAGCTGTAATACAAAGAGTTCGAGTGAAAAAACACCCCTTAAGCAGCAAAGATAGCAATAAAATTAGGGACTTTGCTGAATCTTGCATGAACATTAAAACCTCAGTGGTTTGCAGTGCATTACTTGTTACACAGAAATAGGAGGAGGAGGCTGAGGATGCTTCTTGCAGGTTTCCCATCAATCCTAGGTACTCTCTGCCCCCCAGTAATCTGTGTATTGAATTATTTCAGGCAAGAAATCCCTCTCATTGTTTTGGTAGGGATTGCATACTCCTTCCTCACTTATTTTTGGGTTTTCCCCCCTCTGTGAGTCTCCGTTTTCACAGTTGTCCCCCAGCAGGGACTTCTCCATTGACGGGGCCGGGTGGCTGCATGACAGCGATGTCAGGTGGACCATGAGGTGCTTTTTGGCAGGTTCCTGCCCAATGACAGGTGACTCAGTACCTCCAGGCTTGTAAGGAAGCCAGCGAGCCTGCATCTGATGAAAGAGCCCAGCGGAGAGAGGCGCAAGAGGAGAGCGCAGAGGAGAAACCTCGCGGGATGCGCTGGACGTGAGTCATCCGACAGGTACTGCCACCGGGCCAGCCTGTAATTAGGGCTCACCTCGCCTGGTGTCTCTACCAGAGCATATGCCAATCATTCCCTGTGGCATTTGCACGCTCCTTATCTGTTCGGCCTAGAAATTACTTTTTTAGATCAACTTTGAAGGCTTAATTCGGGCAGGAAGACACAGGGGGCCAGACAGTCTGCTCCGCCGCGGAGCGCCTTGCGAAGGGGAGAAGCGGTTGGTGTTTTGTGGGGACGGGATTTTCAGGAGATGGGAGCTGGTTTTTCAAGGTGGGACCCAGTTTTCCAAAGCGCTCGGGTCATGGCAACTCCCATCATGTTTTTCAAAATGCACCTGAGGAACCGCAGCTGCTTCTTTCAAACCTCAGTGGGAGCCGAAATCCCTAAAAACGTTGGGACCTCGTGGTTGCGCAGAATGAAACGGTGGCAAGTGCATGTAAAATGTACTTTTACATTGTGAAAATGTAAAATTCATGCGATGGCTTCGCCAGGCAGCGCTAAGTCCTCTGACCCACCACAGTTATTTTGCTGTTGCTTATATTTCAGCGATTCACCTTCTGCAGGCGGCTTTGTGATCCCTTTGCAGCTGGACCAAGTGGGCTATTAACAAAACTTATTAGTGAGTTTGTTGTCTTTAATTAGGAAAGCACTTGATGGGTTGGATTCAGCCCATTAGCAGTTGTATCTGGGGATACAGCTTTAACATCTGTGGGGATTACACCTGAGCTGGGCTGAATTAGGGACCAGATTCAGGTTCTTATGCACATGGTGATGCTCTGAAATCAGGACTGAGTGAGTGCTTCCCACTCTTTCAAAATCCTTTTGTTTTCTGTTAAATTAATGAAATGGGACTTTTCTGATTTCCTACACTTGACTACAGAAAGAGCTTTGGCAAAAAAAAGCCCGCATCCCCATCCCACCCCCGAGATGAGATGCACACATTGGGCAGCACCAAAAACTCATCTGGGATCACCCGAGGACTCTGGGGCAGAGCTGGAGCGGTCGCCCTTTACCCAAAGCCTTCCTCCCCCGTCCCTTTCTCCTGGGAGGGAGGATGCTATGGATCCAGCTGCATGTGTGTGCGACACACATGCACACAACCCTCCCTCCCTGCAAACACGCGCAGCTCCGCTCCCCGGCGCACACGCGCTCGCCCACACCGAGTGCCCTCTTCCAATGGCCATGCGTGAGCGCCCCATGACTCCGTGCCCAGGAATGCTGCCACCGACATGGATCGCCTGCCGGGGATTGCATCAGGCCCGTAAACTCGTTCTGCACAGGATGGAGCGGCTTGGTG
>NW_010222484.1:0-2116 GCF_000695765.1 Mesitornis unicolor | reverse complement strand
AAAAGGGGGAAGGGGGAGGAAAAGGGGGAAGAAGAAAAGCAAAAAAAAGCTTTTGAAAAAAAAAGCACTGGCTCACATTCTGCATTTCACACAATAGCAGAAATGAAAAGCACGCCTTCTCGCGTGCCTTTATTTTGTCCTGTTTGCCTTGTTTGCTTTTTAAGCTACATTTCACGTCACGGTTGTCTCATTCTGCAAATACTCACAGACTGTTTTACAACTTCTCCCCATTCAGGAGCCACTCCATACTCTGGGTTTTCTTTCAAGAACCTGCACAAGTCCTTCAGCGGCGGAGCAAACGCACCTCCCACCTGAGGAGCAGAAGACAGCTGTCAGGAAACACCTCCCATTCAGTAAGAAAAGGACAACGTTTATAAGAGACACTGCTTCATTTTTGCCTTTTATATAAAACAATACAAATAAAATGTCACTTTAATTTATCAATGAGTATTGCATAGCTTTTGCCTGATTCTTAGTGGTATACGCTGCTCTTGATGTCTCTAAATCCACTAAACTCAAGTTCATCCATTAAACTCATACTTAGTAACTTCAGTATTTGACATTCCTACTGAAGTTTAATATTGGAGTTTATTTTGACATCCAATGACTGGAAGAGCACCCACATGAATAGAGAACAATACTGGTCCAAGTATTTCCAAGAAGGCTGTAACTACAACCCTGTCAAACTTTTCCTTTAGCCACTGCATCAGTCCTATCCTGTAATGTCAGAACACTTCTAAAAATACTTCCACTAAGAGGCTCTGCTTCTCTTGTGATTTATTTCTTGCATTTTTTCATGAAAAAAGGCCAAGTTAAGATGCTGCTACACAGCATGTCCTAATAAAATTGTATCATCATGAAAGTAAGCTTTTAAATTAATCAGAGTTGTTATGTAGCTACAGAAAGAAACAAATGGTAAAGGAAGAAATGAAAAAGAACTCCAGTTTCTGCTCAACTTTCCTTATAAACTGTAACTTAAACTCACATTTTCTAGGCTACTTTTGGTCCCTTCATCCCCTGCTACCAAATGTATAACTTAACTAAAAAGAACATGACACAAGATGAGTTTGGTGATGCAGAGAAGTTTGTGGCAGGTTATAAATGGGAAAACTGAGGTTAATAAAAGAACAGAACAGTTTCAACTATGGTGTGGAAATTTATTAGAGAGGAAAAAAGCCACCATCAAAACACAGGCTTTTCCAGTAAGCACAGATCAAACTTCTCCTTGATCATCAACTCTGAAAAGATTCCTCAGGGCATGGCTTGCTGTGGAGCAGCCAAGGGTCTGTTTTTCAGGAGACTGGCAGCCATACAGAGCTGCTGTCTCAATGGGCTGAAGCCATTAAAGACTCAATTCTGCCTCGCTCTCCTCTACGCATGCAAAAAGCTGCTGATCTTAATATATCAGCATAAAAGAATTTCCCGCTTTCCTTGCAACTCCTAGCAAAACGAAAAGCTAGCAGCATCACAGGAGAAATGCTCCGTGCATTGATGCATGGCCTCAAGAAGTCCCACTGGACTGCTGCTCTGGCACCACCTTGTCATGCAAAGACACCATCCCAGTCCAGACTCCCGCAATAAACAACAGTAATGTTCCGCATGCTTTTCTTGAATACTGCCTTTCAGCCTTCCCCAGAGCCTTTTCAAATGCCTTATGCCTCTCCCAAACTTTGATCACCTGTCCAGAAACTTGAATTCAACACCTTGTCTCCCATCTTCCACTGTTGGGATTTTATACAAGAAATCCCCTTCTACTTTTGTTCCTGTTACACTACAGTTTAACCTAGTGATGTGACTTGCAATGGATATATACTGGTGAACCATAAAGGTCAAATGCCAGAGATAACTGAAAAAAGAAAAAAAACCAAAATAACGCAGTACACAGGACTGAAGCAATTGCAACTGACAAGTTTCTATGCAGGACACACAACCAATACAATTTTAAACAGGTCAAAAGTAGCAATGAGAAGATGTACACAAAATTCAGAACTTGAGAGAATGTTGCTACTTTGATCAGAACAACATAGATCTCAGTGGCCGGGCCTCTGCAGTACTCAGTGGCACAAATATTGCAATATATCACAAAATCACAGAATTGCTCAGTTGGAAAAGACCT
>NW_010222483.1:0-2091 GCF_000695765.1 Mesitornis unicolor | reverse complement strand
AAAAAAAAAAGGTGCGGACATTTATCGACAATGTGCATTTCTTTCAAAGTTTGGGCAACTTGCCATGGTTTTAACAACTGGTTCTCCCAGATTGAACCAAGGGGCCTTCAAGCCCAACTCTGAACCTCCTAATTGATTAATGTTTATGTCTCCTTCTGTTCTGACCAGGATGTAGATTCTTGCTGCATCCTGCTGCCAGCAGCCAATTCCATGCTCTCCAGCAGAAAGAGCAAACAAATATTGTGGTAACGTCACAAACAGTCTTCTGACATGCCAGCCTTAATGTGACACAGCTTGAGAGACAGGAAGAGTAAAAAGGGAGCCAGGTGGGGGCCTGTACATTGATGGCAGGGAGAGAACAGAAGAGTAGAAAAGAGGGTATTAGTTGAATGGCGGGAGAATAGTCTAGAAGCAGTACAGTGAGGTTTTATGTGTCTTCTCCTGTCCTGGACTATACTTTGTGGCTGGCTCAAAAACTGCTGCTCTAAGCCCCATATTGAAAGAAACATAAAGTAGGAAACTGTGCCTGGAGAACTGAGACTTTTTTTCCTTCACATTATTGAGCAATCTCTTTTTCTCCAGAATTGCCTGTGTAACTGTGGAATAGTACTCATACAGCCTAAGATTAAAATCCTGAAGAGCATAAGCAATCTGCGCTTAACTCCTTGAGAGCTTGTTGCACAAAGGAATTCATGTCCCTGAGTTACGAGCCAAAAGCAGACAGTTTACATTAATGCACCAGAGGATAAACTGCAGCAGCTGAGGAGCATAAAGAACATACATGATATTCCTATTATACACAGTGTTATTTAGAGCAGGGAAAGCAACCTCCTACAGAAGGGCAGGGCAGACAACCTTAGCTACTTTGGTTGCCACACCTCAGTCTGCCTGCAGCTGTGAATCTGAACCATTGTACACCTCAGCTATGCTGGAGGCACTGACAGTCCGTTTTTGCTTGGGCTCGTGATACTTTGAGATTGTTAATGGGAAAGCTACAAGGTCACTTGAATTTTGAACTGGACTTGAAGAGATGTCAACACCTGAAAGAAGGAAAAGGACTAAAAAGTCTAGTATATGGTAGCCAAAGGATATGTTTGTTGCTAGGTGAAACATGAATATGAAGGAAGATTTTTGCTTGGAACAAGTACTTGCATGGATCTTACAGTGAGGCAGAAGGAGACTGTCACAGAGGAGTTATATTCAGCCCGTGCCCAAACCCCAGGCTTTGCTTGTACGGCAGAAGCGTGGCTTGTGGCATCACATTATCGGTACTGGCTGTACAGCTGAAAGGAGGCACCTGCTCAGCTTCACGGGGAGTTAGCCTCATGGCATAGCACAAAAGCCACCAACAGCAGCATTTTTGTTTATTTTCAGCCATACCTCCACATTCTTTCCAGAGTCTTAAGAAAAGCAATTCCTTCTCAAAAGAGCTTACAAACCAACACTAAACAGAAAATCGTTCCTCTCACCAGCTCAGCTGCAGTCCCAGGAACAGCAACAGGAAGTTCACAGAACAGTAACAGAGATGTTTTTCAAAATTAAAGTCTACATCCATGTTTCCGTGGGCTGACCTAATTTTATTGGATCACTTTTCTCCTGGGTTCTGGACCCTCCTGTTGTCTACTCCTCTGCATCAGCTTATCCCATCTGTTTCAGTACTGTCATACTATGTTTAATACAGTTTTTACTTTGGAAGTAACTATCAGTGGCGCATAGGAGTCTGCTGCCTGTTGAACATCTAAGGTATGTGAAATATTAGAGGATTTTTTAATATTTTGTTCCATATATATAGTATTTTATATACATGTATTTTAGTATGTATGTATTTTGGTAGAAGTCACCTGTACAAGAAGTCTGTCATCCCTTCAATAGCTATTGCTTGTTTTTGTCTGCTCTTGGCAGATTTGTCCTGTGTTCATAGAGCACTGTAGGGCTCTGTTTGATCTTTCCTCCTCTAGAAATGTAATATTGCATGGGCTCATGGAGGCAAGCTCAAGGTGTCTACTCAGGAGAGGGTTACAGCAAGAGTGTACCTACAGATTTCAATCCTTATACTTATTTAATAAACATACTTCTACTACATGCATTCCT
>NW_010222482.1:0-2009 GCF_000695765.1 Mesitornis unicolor | reverse complement strand
CCTGGTACTCTATGATTTGATGATTTGATGATCTCTGATTTCCCTGCTTCAGTTTTCCCCCCTGGGTGTTGAGCCAGCGTCACGGAGGTGCCTGGCACCAGCTGAGCTCAGCTCCTTGTCCCTGTGTGTCCCTTGCAAACCGGGTGGAGGGGCCTGGCTGGTGGGAGGTTGCCAAGACCTCTCCTCCATCTCGCTGTGCTCCCAGCTCTGCAGAGAACGGTTACATTTTATGGACCATTTACCTTCCCAATGGTGATCCTAATTCTTCACAGCATGTATGTGCCATTTCTTGGTTATTAAAAGGACCCCTGAAAAGGAGCTGCCCTCTGAGTCAGTGCTCTTCCATGCAGTTAATTGCAGGAGGGTTTTGCTTAGACTGTGAGGCTTAATGTTTCCAAACCCTCTCTGGTTAGAGGGTGAATTAATACCCCAGTCTCCCTGCAGCTGCAGGGACTGACCCTTGTGTGCCATCAGGTGAGGGGAGAACGCTTCTGCCAGGAGTAATTCAAATTTAAATTGCTCTGGAGTAAGTTTGCTTGCTTTCTGCACGGAGATCAAGAGCAGGTTAAGGGCTGGCTGGCCAGGCTTTGTGTGACAACTTGGGTACCAAAATAGCCTCCATTCCTTGGGGTCTGAGCGTGCTCCCTGGGAAAGGAGCGGTTACCCTGGACCGTCAAGTCAGCCCAAGGATGGGTGGCTGTGGTTGCAGGTGAGAGGGATGGGCGAGAGGTGGTTCAAGGGGAGGTCCTTGCCAAGCCACTGTGCTGCATAGGAGAAAACAGATGGCAAGTTGTGTATTTCAGGTGTGAGGAAGCTGCCGAGATCCTCTGGCATCTCCAGATGCCAAGCGAAATGTTGCTGCCACGCAGAGCACAGGTTAAGGGGCCTGGTGGAGGGTTAATGCGTGCGGGGGTGATAGGCATAGGCAGGGTTTTGTCATCGGGGTTGCTGTGCTTGGGAAGCGCGGTCTGATGGCAAGACCACATGAAAAGACATTGGAGCTTGCAAGGAGAGCACTGGAAGTCATCAGATGGGGAGGTTTTTCTTGCATTTGCTGCAGGCAGGAAGCAAATCGCTGGCTTAAGGGGCTCTGAGCACCTGGGTCTTGCACTGGATTTACAGGTAAGGTGAAATTAGGAAGGGGCTAGGTAATTAATGCCTCTTTCTGTGACCAGGATGGGAGATGATTCTGCCTTGCCACTGCTCCTCAGAAGTTGCTTCAGAAGCTGGCAGGGGCTCTGGTTGTGAAACCCAGGAAGCAAAGAGGATCCCTGGGTGCCTGAGAATTCCTTTTCTCTGCCGGTTCTTTCTCGCAGGCAGCCTGGGGCTGCCTGTCTCTTTGTTAAGAGAGTGACAGCGGTGTGACACCGTGAAAATAATTACTAACAAATCACGGCGGTGACTGCAAACAGCTCGCTGCCTTCAGAGGCATGTCAGGGAGCATTACAGCAGGGCCGTGGGAGCGGCAGAGCGGCTAGGGGCTCTTTGCACTAGGCTGAGGGAAGATCTTGGGAGACCTTTGGCGCCTGCCACCCCCACATCATTCTCTTCTCGTTGGCTTTTTCTTTCTTCCCTCCCTTCCCTGCCTTTTCCGTCAATAATTAAGCCCATTAATTGCATGGTGTGTTCAGGAAAGCTGAGAATGGTAAGTCTGAGCTGCTGCCTTCCCTGGATTCAGTGACTGCCACAGAGCAGTGGAGGAATTTCTGGAGGGATATCGTGGGTAGGAGCACACCCACGCTGTGTTTCCTGTCTTGCAGCCCTGGTGTGCTGCCCTGGGCAGTAATGTTGGTTAGCCCTGTGCCCTAGGAATGTATGGGCTGCAGGTCCAGTTGGAGTATGGCTGTGTCCTTGTCCTTGGGAGCCTCAGTGAACCTGAAAGGAGGTTTGTATTTGTGCAGAGCACCACAGCAAACGTGCAGTCGACTGCCATCTCCAGCCAAGCATGAAATCATCGACTCATCGAATCCCAGGTTGAAAGGGACCACCAGGACCATCCAGCCCAACCT
>NW_010222481.1:0-2085 GCF_000695765.1 Mesitornis unicolor | reverse complement strand
CCTCGCTTGATCTGCTAGCCACACTTTTTTTAGTCACAGAAATTCTTCAGTTTATGACAGCACCTGTCTAATAAATGTACGGTAGCAAAAATAACTAACACTTAAATCCTACTCAATTCAACTGAGTTAAAGTGCGTTGATATTCACGCATGTGGCTGATTTTGCAGAATTGCTGTCATTGTCAGACAGTGATCACACTGTGGTGGAATGCCTGATTTATACGGGCATAATATTAGACAACATTAAAATTCCTTGTGTATCTGTACTGGATCATTTCTGGTGAAAACAATGAGTATGTCACGTGACCTAATTTACAAAGGTAATAGATGTCTTCAGTGTCCTTTATGTGTCACCAGAATGATGAGTTCTGTGGATTTCTTAGAAGAAATCTAAATACTCTCTAATATTTACACAATATTGTGAATATCCATAGTATATTATATATTCTTGTCCTCAGATCGAACAATTGTAATTGTGTCCCATAGGGAATATTTATTTGTTCTGTCAAAAATTTAACAATCAAACAGAATGTTACTATGCTAAAGGCTCATTGAGGGTTAGCACTTACGAGGTTTATTTCTAGAGAATTTTTGTATTGAATTGTCACATTTTCAACACATAGTGGTACTATGGTTGTGTCACACAGGATCTGACATTAAACTTCATTGTTCTCACAACAGCTGAGAAATTCAACAGCTTATAAAATAGCATTAAGTTAGATAATTAATTTAAAGATCATGCAAACCCTTTAGATTCCCCATTTAATTAACACATTTTATAGATCAGTTATTTTCATTTATTAGATAAAATCATATAGAATGCAGGAGCCTCTTTAGCAGAGGCTATAAACTGTATAGTAGAGGTTAGAGGGTAAATCTCTATATGAATCTTTTACTATGTAGTCAAATGATCATTTCCTTTCTTTTACTTTACTGCAACGTGAATTTCGTATTAGCTGATCAAAGAAACATAGATATCTAAGACAAAATTCTGGCAATTGGATGCCTCAATCAATTTATGTTGTTTAGTATCCTTTTCTGTTGTAAAGCCTCCAAGAAGATTTTTTTTTTTAGTCTGTATAATAACCCATTATCAGACCAGAAATGTTATCAAAATATAGGGAAGTGATTTGCGTAGATTTTGAGAAAGTATAAGAACAATGAAGGACGTGAAATCTTGACACACTATGTCTGAAAGTTTCTGGCACCCGTGCCATGTCTTTTCAACGCTATGATAAACAAAATCATCAACCTTCTGAAATTAAATTAAACTAAGGTTTGCATTAGGTGCTGATGCAAAAATCTGCATCCAGTTCTCAGTTTCTCTGATGGTTGGAATTTTGGATCCATGGTACAATTAATATTCCACTGATCATCAGAACATATCTATTAGAGTTGCAAGAAGCACATACTTTCTTTCAGAACTGGTTGAAAAAGCTTTTGTTTGCTTTCCAGTGCCGAGAGTACAACAGTATGTAAATCCTCTAGCTTTTCATTAATAGGGATGATAGTTACTGCTTGATTATGCAATCCTTGTTCCAGAGAAACTGGAGACTTTTTCCTCAAGAAAAGTAGAAGGAATAGAATCCATGGTAGAATTCAATGCAAATGTAAAAAGTCCCTTCTGAAGATAATAATGCTCACTTAAGTCAGTATAATGCCGGTGGGTTTTGCCCACTAGTTATACAAATAACTAATGGGAAACTAGGATCTCTTATGTCTCTGATGAATTTGGACACCTAATACAGAGGAGTTATGGCTATTTTAAGAAAAAGGAAAGGGAATGGAAGCACGAGCAGTGACTTCCATCTTTTACACTTACTGGCTAAGTCCCAAAAATCAGACTACAAATCTGCTAAAGTCTGAAGGATTTTCGGACCCATTTTTCCCTGTGATGGATCTAATTACTGGCAACAAGAACAACAACAACAAAAATCTATTTTATTTCCGTGAGTAGTGGCAACATCTCTTTCCTCTCCCAGTCATACAAGAGCAGGTAAAGAAGAAGCAGTAATAAACCACATTAAATATATTTAATAATAATCTCATAGAAGACAATTTTGCACTAATTTATTGCTGCATCGAA
>NW_010222480.1:0-2079 GCF_000695765.1 Mesitornis unicolor | reverse complement strand
TTGAGGTCCCTTCCAATTCCTAAGATTCTGTAATTCTGAAAAAACAAGGTGGATTTTTAGTGAAGCAGCTGTGGACTGTACAGTTTGTAACTCTAACTCAAACTAAACTCAGATGGAATTTTTATGCTAGGCAGATTTGTTTCCCAATGGGATGTAGTAGAATTTTTCTTCTACTGGCTTTTTCATCCTTGATCCTTTTTCAAATTACAATTTTTCCATGGTAATTTTGTGATTTATGTCTTTTCTTTACAGCTACTCTTCAGCAGTTGATTTCAGACACGATGGTACGCTGGGCTCAGGAATCGGTGATAGAAGACCCAGAGTTAGTGAGGGCCATGTTTGTATTGCTGCATCGCCAATACGATGGCATTGGTGGCCTGGTCCGAGCCCTACCAAAGACCTACACCATCAATAGTGTCTCTGTGGAGGACACCATCAACCTTCTGGCATCCCTTGGCCAAATCCGCTCCTTGCTTAGCGTTAGAATGGGGAAGGAGGAGGAGAAACTCATGATTCGTGGATTAGGGTAAGTAACTGGCATGTAACATCTCTTTAGTTACAGATATTTGTTGGTATTTGCTGTATGGTTATGGCCAAGGTTGTACATGAAGTTTGATTGCGAATAGTCTATATTAGTATAAATGCAGATGGACCCTGGTATCGATTGTGTGGTATCTTCAATTGTAAGATAGAGCCTTTGCAGTGTTACATGCATCATTTTTAGAGAGAAGCAAAAGACAGCTATAAATCATCTTGTAAGGAAAAAATTAAAATGTGTATGTAATGTTTTATGATATTACAAAATATATCTTGTTACTATATTTTAAATAGTGTGGCTGTGAAGAATCCTATCAAGAATACTGTCTGTTTTACATGAATGCAGGGCCTGATAGCTAGTGACACATGCGGTCCCCTGGCAGGCAGCTGATGGTGTTGTGTCCGTTCATGTGTACATGTGTACATATACCATCTTTTCAGTGCACTGAATGGAGGTAGTACTGTTTGAACTGTAAAGTAGTTCACTTAGTCTTATTTTTCCTAATTATATGATTAATAATAGTGAAATATAGCCTCATAAAGAGTACAAGTGAAAAAAAACTGTAAGAAAGCATGATCATCTCTACTAGCAAAGTGTTTGGGTTTTTTCCTCACCTTTTTCAAATAAATGTTAGAAATTTAGAATGGAGTTTCTAATGAAAATGGAAGAGCATCCTACTCTGGTATAATCTGGTGTTAAAAAAGTGGTGATAAAAGTGGTGATAGCTATAATATGGGAAAATAAAGGTCAGGTTCTTCCACAATGTACATAGAAAAACAGACTATCAGGAGATACTGAGACTAAACCTGATGAAGTCCCTGAGGTAATTTTTCACCTCAGATAGTGATGAATTGCACAGTAAATCAGCCTTACATATAAGATAATAGGTAAACTGTTGGTCCATAACATTTTAATCCATTTCTTTGCTTTGTTTTCCTGTAGAGACATAATGAATAATAAAGTGTTTTACCAACATCCAAACCTCATGAGAGCTTTAGGCATGCATGAGACTGTCATGGAAGTGATGGTAAATGTGCTTGGTGGAGGAGAATCCAAGGTAAAGCCATTTGCTGTGAGATGACAGAGAGTTTAGAACAGAGCTGCTCAGAGCTTCGCCCTGTAAGGCAGTCACTGAGGGTGCTGAGGCCATCGCCTCTTACTGATTTCCATTGGCACAAGAGTTGACTTAAGTGTTTAAAAGAAGCTGTCCTTCCGTTCTGGAGGAAGATATAATTTGCGTTGTCAATTCAGATGCTTTAAAGCAATAGTCTGCAAAAAGCACTTTATATGCTTACTGGGTTTTATAGGGGAGATCTTTATAGAAACTAATTAAAAATGGATGCAGTAGTAATCTATGAATCTAAGCATTCATATTCTTTCATGTTTGAATCTAGAGTTTATGGCGTACCCCAGCTGTTGTTTTTCAAGCTCAGACTTTGATCTTTGGGGCTTAAGGAGTTATTTACTTCCTGAGAAAGCCCTGTTTTGTTCCAGGATGAAACTTAAACAGTTAACTTCACAGAATCACAGAACGTTAGGGA
>NW_010222479.1:0-2080 GCF_000695765.1 Mesitornis unicolor | reverse complement strand
AAAAAAAAAAAAGAGAGAGAGAGAGTTTCCAGCCTTTCTGATTACAAATTAACCCCCAAATGTGAGCAGAGTGTAACTGATGCTGCACAGGCTTCCTGCTGCTGCTGGCAGCCTGAAACAATGGCTTGGAGAAGTGTGAAATCTGCCGACCTTGCTAATGCACCGGCAGCGCTAGCGCGAACACTCGTCGATAACCCCGAGCCTGCCAGCATTATAATTTCACATTATCAGGAGGGGTGTGAGCTGAAGAGGCGCCTGAGGCCTAATGGCGGATGGAGAAGGTGTAAGGAGTTGTCACAGGGCAGGGAAAGCAAAGGAAAGCAAAGAGATCGGGGTAGGTGTCTGAGGGCTCGGTGCTGACACCTCTTCTCTCACCCAGCTGCCTTGGGGTCTCTCCATCTGGGGGGGCTCTTCTGCCTGCTTACACACGGCCACTGGAGGGGACCTAGTGCTAACGACCCACTTACTACGTGGTTGCCCTGATACTCTGCCTGCTGGGGGGTTTGCCCCTGCTCCCTCATTCTTCTGACACCAGCAGGACACGGTTGCACCTCCAAGGTTATGACAAAGATTGATATTTATGGAATATCCTGCAGACAGGGGTCCAAAGACCTTCTGAAAGTGCACCTGTTGGCTCAGACTCAGAGTCTTCCCCATTCTTTCTTACCCAGGATCAATATGCTGGATGCAGACTAAGATCTGGAGATAGTCATGGTCCTTTTTAGATACTTTAGGAGATAGGAGATAGAAGAAGTAAAGATAGAGTAGACAGGGAAACCCAGATAAGGCTTTGCATTGCCATTTTTTTCATTTATTCCTCTTTCACCTGTGGCAGGTATCAAGGAAAGAGATGAAATTGAGGGGAAGATCTCACTGGAGACAGATGAAGTGTGTGGGGGGAAGTCCTTCCCTGTACCACACACTGCCCCAACAGAGGTACAAGGAAAGCAAATGAAAGGGACAAGAGACACATTGAGGAGTCTGCAGGAATTGGAGTAAAGTTGAGAAAAGGGATGTGATTACTGCTGTGTTTGGAAAGATTTTGTGCTCAGACAACGGCAGGAAGACTTTTAAATGGAGTGAAAGAAACCAGCAGAGAGAGGATAAGAGAAGGGCACAGATCAAGGTAATGCATTTTGTCAGAAGGAATTTGGATGGCAGGTTATATGGCAGAGAGGCTGGAGAATATGAGAAACAGTGGTGTGTAGCCTGGGAGGGCCAAGCTAAGATGCTATAGAGCCAGAGGTGACTGGAGGTGTCTCTTGGCTGACTTGGGACAGGAAGATTCAAAATCTGACCAACTACAGAAAAATACATATGTTGGATGTGTGATGGGGGAGAGAAGAGTCAGATCTACCCACAGGCTAATAGTCTGGTAGCAGATGAAATGGCCCAGAGACATTAAGCAGCTGTAAAAGAAATAAAGTGAAGAGACTTCTGCAAACAAAACTAACCTGGCACTTCTGCTCTCCGATGCAATGATATATTTATGGTGATTATGGTGGATGAGCAATGAATGTTCAGTTTTTATATTTTCTCTCCTGACATCTATTCTGATTTGCAAATGATAGGCCAGCACTGATTACAGGATTATATGACTAACTTCCAGCAGAAAAAGAGAAATCTGTCTTTTTTTCTGCTTGAGATGGAAGCAAAGTCATCAGCACTGAAGATTTGGCATCAGGGCTCTAGTTTATTTTCAGCTGAATATTGAGAATTCTGGGCAAACTCAGCACAGTCGATCACATTCGGATCTTTTCATGTGAGACTTACAAGGCTCATGGCACTGATGGAAGAGAGGAGAATGTAGGAATTATTAATGCCAGCAGTATTAGGCAGTGCTTGGTACCTACCTTCTGGGAATAGTAGGAAACACTGCTGACACGCAGTACAGTTTTATTTATTTTTCACTACTCAATCTGCTTCCCAGTCGCATGAATCCCACTTGCTAAGGCTGCGATGCGAGGCAGGATGATCTAGGGAGCGAAGGGGGAGGAATCTGCATAAGATGTGCCTCACTGTGATGTCCTGTGTGAGTCCTCATCCCAGGCGGGACCAGCATCTGCTGCTTCATTTGATA
>NW_010222478.1:0-2082 GCF_000695765.1 Mesitornis unicolor | reverse complement strand
ACCATTCAGTATTGCAAGTCAAGGAAGCATCACCAGATGATGGAAGAAGGACGAGGAGCCCTGATGAAGGTTCTCTCACAGAAACACAACATCCTCCTCATTTCTCTGCCTACAAAAGTACAAAGGATTTCCTGGAGAGACTTACACACTCTCCATATATACAGAGCTATGCCTCATTGCTTCTCCATGTCACAGAAATAAATGCAAGGCTTGTTCCAGGATTACCACATCCTTCTGCAGCTGTGCTTCAAATCAGTTTAACATTCAGGGACCAAACATCTACATCTGAGCACCCAGTGATTCTGTTTGCCAGTTCAGACAGCACCTTCTTGGTTAACCCCATCTCCCTCGCGCTTCATTTTGCTAAGAAGCACCCAAGCCCTTTCCACGGAGTGCAGCATTATTTTAAAATATTAGTACACAAATAAATAATGCTGGCATACACAAAACATTTTGCAGAACACAGGGCATAAATTCTGGCATGCTAATAAACATATAGCGTAATTTTAGCTAGATGACATATGGGCATTTCAGACTCTAGTTATCAGCAACAGTAGTGCTATATACAGTGATATGATTGATATAGTATTTTCCCAAATACTGAAAAATCCACAAGAGTAAGGAGTAATTCAAGCAATGCTCTGAAACGTGGTCAGGTCAGACATAGGGATCGTTCTCACATTATACAGAACCACCTCCCTAAACCCAAGATTTCTAAGCTGAGCCTGCTGAGACAGACACAAAAGCACATGCAGGCAGATGCCACCAACACGGTATTTGCCAGACACAAGAAATAGAAAATATTGGGGAGTTCAGGCCATTCGTAGCTGCCAGAGACAACTTACACCAGGCACAGGTCCTCGTGCTTTACAATGCACGTAGCTTCTTCCATCTCTAGTGAGAACAGCTCTTCACTTCCACCAAACTCTGCATTAGGGTAGGATTTAGAAAAAGTTCCAGTTGGGATAATTCAGACTATGGCTTCAAGTATTTTCCACAAAAAAATGTTATTTTTAAGTGTTCAAAACCTCTAAAAAGCAAGGTTTGCTTACTTAGAAAGTATGAGTGCATCATCAGCATCCAAACTGGAGCCCCGAAGGATGTTATTCAGATCATACTTGGGTTTCCACAAAGGTTGCTGTAGGCTGCTTTCTGTTTAATACCTTATTTAAATCCTCAGAATCACTCCTTTAAACCCTAAAAGGGCAACAAACTTCCTCCACTGACCACAGAAAGGTAGAGTGCCTGAAGTTGGTCCTCAGCTTTCAAACCCTGGCCTTCATTCTCGCTTGGTGATGAAGAAAAAGGGATATAGTGATTACTCAGGAGCTCCAGCTAACATCCAATGCAATATCTAAAGATAATTTTCCATTGCTTTGCTTGCTCTTAAGTCTTTCAATGAGTAAAAAGAGCTACAACTACAATCCAGATAGATTCTCTTTACTAGCATCAGGTTTTTAGCCAGTGAGAGATACTAAAAAACACTGGTTTTTACTTCCAGCTGTTATTTTTTCCTTACACAAAAGCATGCCCTGGAGAAACAGCCCAAATCACTGCATCGTCTCATAGGTGTGCTGCTTTTCTGAAGAGATTTCTTAGAAGTCTGGTAGCATTCATTGTTGAAGGGTCATTCCTTTACATACAACAGGTATTAATCACCTACTTCAACTTCATCGAGTTCAGAAAAATCACAGCTGGGTAAGCCCTCAGCTGCTAAAGCTCCTCTATAACAAGATGTTAATTACTTTACTTTGTTGAGGGGTGAAAGCTTAATTATTGTGGATTTGTAACCCCCTGTTTGGCACTTTGGAACAGAATTTGCAGCATTTCTCTCAATCCTCAGGGAGTCAGGTTGCGTCATGCACAAGGGGGTAGCGTAGCACAAAGGCATAATGCTAGCTCCAGCGCGCTGTAAGGCATGCAGAAGTAGAAAAGCAAATACAGAAACATTCGGGGTGGTTCTTTTCTTGCAAAAAATCAGGATCCACATTTGGATTATACTCTGCAGAGATGTGAATCAGTTTGTTTTCATCAGCTTTAAAAAAAAATAATATAATCACAGAATCACAGAACATTAGGGAT
>NW_010222477.1:0-2109 GCF_000695765.1 Mesitornis unicolor | reverse complement strand
AGATCAAAGTACAGACAGGCTTTCACTACCATTTATTTCAAATGCACACACAAAATACTTGCCCGCATGCCTTTGAATTCATTTTCCTGGTCAATCTGTTGGGCCTTGGGAGCCAAATGCTCTTGACAGAACTTTGTCATGGTCTGTCTAAGCTGGGAAAAGAGACGAGGACAAACACATATGTTACATCTCATCAATATACTGCAGTCTTCTTCCCTAGGACACTGCCAACATTCCCCTGCCCGGTGACCCCAGAATCTCAAAGGCAGGAGGAAGAGACCATAAGGAAATCGATGTTTTGGGTTACAGCTGTAAAACCCTGTGACAGGCCCTTCAGTCTTTGTAAGAGAAGATGCTGAGGTACTTAGGCTCCTCTCAGCATTTAACCTTAATAATCTTCCCCCAACATGAGAGAATGCTACTTAGCTACTGCCTGCACTAGGGTTTCAGGGGATGGTTTTGGTCAGGAAACTTTGAAAGCTGATGAACAGAGCTTATAATGTATTATCTCCAGCCAGTAGCTGCTTACAGTTTCATTTCATTATGTGCAGATGCCTGTAACAAGCATGCATATTAATTAAAATGTGCTGGTGTATCAAACCAAACTGAAACTAAGGAGCTATCCCACTATTCTCTACAGAGGAGAAATTCAATAAAGTCAGGTATGCTTATTGTTCCAAGTGAAAAAAAAATCTTGAAACCTTTTTCTAAATGTTAAAATCTGAATACTTACATATGCATATTCTGCAGAAGCCTATAAGCATACTAAGAAAATACATAAAATATCTCAAGTGTTTTTATTATGAAGATCTTAAAACTTCATCTAGATATTATGGTAGATCTTAATAATCCCATTTTCCCTTTTATTTCTTTATTCTCAAAAATGAATGCTGATGAATGAACAGTCTTCGGAACTGTCTGAATAACCAGAACCTGTAGAAGGGGAAGCAGCAGCAAACCAAGATATGCCCATGCTTCTCTGCCACTCTCTCAACGTCATAACCAAAGCGGCCTCTTTTTACCATCACCGTTCTCTCTTTACCATGGCCTCCCAGACCTTGGATCCAGAACCATCAAACAAGTCCCCCCCCCGCCCAAGTTTTTAAACATTAGATACGTTTCCATGGTAACAAAGTTAACAACAGTAAACTTGAGCATAAAGCTTTAAAGGAAAAAAAAAGCTTAAAACCTTAATACTAAAAAAAATCTTGATCAATTAGGGACTGAGGGAGAGACTCGGACAGACATCACTGATACCCTAAGCCAGTTTGTAACAATTAAAGTGCTCTTATTTCACAGCTTCACTAGCAGTACTGAAGATTTATTTTAGCTTTCCCACCAGATATATATGAACTACAATAATATTTCCCTCCTTTTACAGTTGCTGGATGTAGAAGCACAACAAAACACCAAGTCCATTTGAGCTGATGAGGCTATAAACCACAAACAGAAGTGTGGCAAAGAATAATTCTGTAATGAGAAAAATAGCAAGAATGAGTAAGTTTATTTTAAATGTCCGTATACTTGCACTGTTATAGTTATCTAGAAAGTAAAGCCATAGCTCCAGACCCAACAAGCACTAAGAAGATGATTTTCACTGGCAGCAGCCTGTCTGGACCAACCCTCTGAAGACCCTACCTTCACACCATGCCCTGTGTCAGCAGGGAGGAGTAAGTGCCAGTATGGCTAGCACTCGGCTACTAAACACGGGAGAAAACAGTAAAGCTAAGAACTATTATCCTAAATCTTTAAGTCTTTCACTGGGCAAGAGAAGAAGCTGGGAGAGATGCAACATTTCTTTTAAGAGCATCTATGCAGACCAAATTAATTTGTTTCTTTGGTGATCGTATACCTGGTCATTATTTCTGATGGAGCAGGCCCAGTGTGAACGCAGTGGGTTTTTAACGCTTCCTCGTATGGACTTTTACCGTACACAGGCGCCTCCCTCCGATGAGGAAAAGCCATGGGACCTCCCGGGGCTGATCCCAGTGCTCCCCGCAGCTCCCAGGGAACGGCGGATAGGCCCATTCCTCACTACCGCGACCAATCACCGCCCGCCAGCCCGGACACACCCCCGGAGGAGAAGCGCGCTGCTGCGGTCCGGGCCCC
>NW_010222476.1:0-2105 GCF_000695765.1 Mesitornis unicolor | reverse complement strand
AGCTTCTCCAGGAGGATGCTGTGCGAGACGAAATATAGGAGCGAAATTCTGCCTTTATCAGGACGTGGACTTTGTTTTTTGAATAGCTTGCTGAAGATTCAAAGAAGTTATTTCTGGAGTAGACAAACAGAGGTTGCTGTGTTAGAGCACAACAGATGACACTGCTGGGCAGCTGGCTTAAAACTCCTAAGAGCATACCTGGAATATTTTTGATAACGTGTGGAAGTGTGGCTGTAACTTTTTCCAAGAGGAAACCCTCAGGTTGAGAAACACTCCTTGCTGAAGTGAATTCTTGCAGTTTATTATTTGTAGTTGCTTTATGGACAAAACAGGTTTGAGGTTGTTTTTTAAAGGAGGAAAATGGTGTTTTGGACAGGTGATGAGACTGGAATTGGGAGGACGCACTCACAGAGGCTGTGGAAGTGATGTGTGGGTGAGAAGAGATGACGAGCAAGGGAAGGACAGGGTATGCAGGTATTTTGGCCAGACCACATTGCCATAAAACATAGAAGATAGGAAAACAGGGTGAAAATAGGCTCAGTGTGCTTACCTGCAAAAGAAATTCCTTAATGACACATCATTTCTTAAAGGAAATATTACAATTTACCTTATATTGCACAATATATCATGTCCTAAATCGAGTATTTTTTTGTGTCTCTTGTTTTTTAGGTCAGAAACGCCTGGGACCGTGGAATGTGAAAGCCTGTTTCTGGCACGCCTGAACTTCATCTGGAAGGGTTTTATCAATATGCCATCAGTGGCAAAGTTTGTGATTAAGGCTTACCCAGTTTCTGGCTCTTTTGAGTATTTAACAGAGGTATCTATTTATGTTTACTGCAAAGAATGAACTATTTATTTATTAACTTTAGTGACTTGTTTACCTTGTAGTACAATGATGAGAGTCATTGTACTGAGTTAATATTTAGGGTATATATTCATAAATAAAGTATTTCCCAGTTTGTCCTACATGGGACCCATGGATTCAAATCTTCTGATATATTTTAAGATGTTTTGCTCTCACTGTAAAATATTTCATGAAGATGAGAAGTATTTCCAGAGCTGGTTTTATAAAAATGGAAGTGTTTATTTATTAGGGAGCATCTTCTATATATAAAGTAGCAGAGAAAGAAAGAGCAAAGTTTGCTGCTGAAATAACCACCTTGGTTATTTATTATTGGTTCACTTTTCTGAATTAGGGGTGAGAAAATTGTAGCTCAGTTTTGAATTGAAAACATTAAAAAAGTAGATTTTTGGAAGAGAAGTGTCCACTGTTGGTTTCTGTTGACATTGCAAGAAGCCTTCTCATCTGCAACAGAGACCTGCGTAACAGGGGTTATTTTTTTGCCTGTCTGGTGGCAATTCTGGTCCTAATCTCCCATTTTTCAAGGCTTTTCTACCTTATTTCAGAAAACTGCTTTTCTCCTTAGGTGTTCCTAAATGATCCTGAGTGTCTCTTTCTGTTACTTGTGAATAGTGAAGTCAGTAATACCCAAGAACATTTATTTAGGTAGATGTCGATGTCGATGTAGATGTACACACACGTGTGTAGGTGCTGTTTTTCCCTCATGATTGTGATTCTGAAAGTTCATTCCTTCACAGGTGTGGGGCTCTCACATTTTGGGGAAGGCACAGCATTGAATGAGAACTAATTTAATACAGATCGTTAACTTTGCACTGAAAGTCCTGATTCAAGTATCCAAAATTTAAATGTAAAATCATTTCTACTGTTGTAACTTCTACTGCTATTTCTATGTTGTGAATATATGAAATAGATACTGTATGAAGGATTTACCACAGTTTTTAACATTTGATTCAGCTATCTGTTGTCCTTTCTCATAGGATTTACCTGATAGTATTCAAGTAGGTGGCAGGATATCACCTCACACTGTCTGGGAGTACGTGGAAAAAATCAAGGCTTCGGGGACCAAGGTAAGAATTTTACACGTGTTGTCTCCAGTATTCCGTAATTATTTTTGGCTCTGTTTCAGCTCCTTCTGTCTCCTCTGTTCTCTGCCTTTGAGAAGATGTTGCTTTTAAATAGAGAGCAGCCAACAAAACAATTAAAATTTCATAGGAAAATGTATCTGTCATGGTTTAGGGCTGGG
>NW_010222475.1:0-2097 GCF_000695765.1 Mesitornis unicolor | reverse complement strand
TCTTTCCTTCCAAAATTACTGCAAATTCTCATTTGCTATAATGTTATCACAAAACTTAAGTGAGAGTTAGTCATTTGATGCTTTAAAACCTGTCACCTTCAAGCAAAACATTATCTATCAGTTTCTCTGAATTTTTACAACCACCCAGAGGCATTTTTTCTGATGAGAGCTAAATAGAAGTGCTGCAAAAGGACATGTACTCTTAGCACATCTGATGGAGTTCTGCAGCTTTTTCCATCTTCTCTTTTTCTTGCAGTCCAGATTCTGGATAAGTCCAGTGGTACATACCCATGCTTTGTATCTTGTCTCATCTTTAATACTGGATGCTTTGGGAGGCAAATGCTTTTTCTTCTGTTTAGAATGTGTTAAGCTGATCCATCACTAAGTCAAGTTAACTTTATACTTACGCAAACAAGCTGTAATTGCATCTACTGGTAAAGCATTGTATTTCCCAGATCCAGCAACAACTGTTAGTTGGTCAGACCCCCATTTTCTCAGAGTGTCAGCAGTTTTCACCAGCCTGGGATATTTGCTTTTTTCATTGCAGTACTGGAGATGATGTAATTACTTAAGTATTCAGTAATACAACCTTGGAGTAACTTTACGTAACTTCTTGGTTTTAACTTGTCTTTTAGTTGAAATGAAGGTTGCCTTTGCAAAGCATGCAATTAAAGTTTTCTGTTAGTATCTCAGTGATTTAGCTATGATTTATCTCTGGGCAATTACTCCTTTTCTATAAAATGTAAATTACATATATAAATGATATAAATGATATAATGATATAAATGATATCATGTCACATGACTTATAAAGATAAAATCTTTGATTATGAGGGATCGGACACCTCAGCAGTGGGGACCATGGCACTACATTAAGAGGTACTGCAGTAACTCTTCAAGGCAACTCTATGAAACAGTTCACACTGGACTGTCTGAATGTCTCTGGAGATGAAGAGTGGCAAATACTTTTTTTTCCAGTCAATCTTTATAATGGACTTTGTGACAAGACCAGCAAAGAGAGAAACATACCTCACCCTAAACCAACACATCTCAAGCAGACAATACCAGTGTTGGAAAAGGAGGGTTTGCTGTATTAGCACTCACAATAAAGGTTACAGGCCTGACACTTTTCAATTCTTTGATCTTACTGTATTTTGATGTTTTGCTTTCTAAGTGTTCATGCTCTGTTGGTCTTTGACTCATTGGTGGCTGTCCTTTGAGAATAATTCATCTCTAGTTGCCTACATATTTTAGAAAAAGTAAAAAAGAAAGGAGGAAGAAAAGACTGACTAGTAAGAAAATGGCTGAGTATCTGAGAGCACTTCAGCCTCTAATTATAGCTGGTCAAAGGCAATGTACAGATGCATACTAAACATCAGAACAGGATTAATACCACTACCAAGCTCCCGTGTCTATGTTTTAGCTGTAGCCCATTTCTGTGTGGTTTAGAAACAGGCACACCAGTCCCATGTGGTCTAAACCTTCATTTAGGTGGTCTAGAAGCTCTCATACAAGGATAAGAGATGAGCTGACCTATGCCTTGACATGAATGATCAGGAGAAAAGGCTCTCTGGACATGTTATAATATAAAATTACTGTTCACAGCATATAGATTCAGTCATTTGGATTAAAGTAAACATCACTTTCTGACAATTACTCTTATTCTCGACTCTGGCACTCCCAAGGTAGTGCTGCTCTTGAAGATGACACTAGTGCAGAAATAGCAATTTAATTATTGTTATAGATCACTATTATCTTAATTTTAAAATGAGAGGTTGTGTGCTCCAGGCATTCCTTTGTGCTCAGGGTAAGATTAAAGATTCCTGGGTTTTGCTCTCAGCTTTTCACATTTTCTTCTCAAGTTGCTATGATCTCTCCTTTTCAGTTTTGATCATAGTTTCTCCAGAGATTGATTTCATACAATGCCTGGGACGGTTGAGTCCATATATTCTCCTTCTAAGAATAAGCAACCTGTCATGGTTAAATCTCAGCCAGCAACTAAGCCCCACACAGCCACCCACTCCTCCTTGATGGGATGACAGAGAGAATCGGAAGGGTTAAAAGTGTGAAAACTTGTGGGTTGAGACAAAGACAGTTT
>NW_010222474.1:0-2106 GCF_000695765.1 Mesitornis unicolor | reverse complement strand
TTTTTTTTTTCATTTTACTGGTAGCTGTGTTTACACATTGCCTAGGACACAGCTACTTTTATGCAGTAGAGTTAGTGTTGGCCACACAGCACAGAGCAGAGATACTGGCCCAAATGCAGGTAGGTCGAATCTGTCCTCTGTGTTATTTACACAGTTCTGCTTTTAGCTCTCTGACCACTCTTAGCTTCAGTGCCTCTGCAGCATGCTTCATGAGCCACTGTGCCATGAAGAAATAATACCCAACAGCAGGGAACAGCAGTCTCTTGCTGAGGGACCAAAGGCTTGGGGTGAGAGCAGATGTCAAACGGCTCCCTGCAAGCCTGGGAACTGAGAGCTGCTTCGTTTTGAAGGAGGCATCTGTGAACATTATCCAGCTTTTGGCTCTCATGGTGCTTTGCACTCAGACTGACTCAGGAAGCTCTGTCTTACCCACTGTTTCTCTTACAGTCTTGCCACAGAGTACTCAGTAGTTCCCAGATCAAGAGGTGGGGGCTGTAATGGCAGGAGTGTGCGCCATCACATGGGATCTCTCTGCTAACCTTTTGTGCCTTTAGCAAACACCTTGACCTGCCTCACGTATACCATGAGAGCACATTGTGTACCAGGAGCCATACTCTGCTTAGTTGTTTACCCTGTGTTTGCAACTAAAAAATAGCGATGCATTTTCCCACTGCTGCTGCCAGCGGTGACCTTGTCAGGCAATCAGTTTGGGATCATACTGTGAACCTGGAAGATGTCCTACTGCCAGGACACTTCAATTTTCCTGTCTCCAAATGGCGATTTTGGACAAGGTAGACTAGCACTCTCTGGGGAGCTTTAAAGGTTGCTTTTAGCCTGGAAATGGGAAGCTTTCAGCTAAAACTGGCAGTGCCTGCTGGGTTTTTTGAACCAGCATGGCCAGGAACAAAGTATGGACGTGTGGTTACAACTGTGTTCTCAGCATACATTGAACAGGCCACTGTTCTGGGTGTGATGGCATAACCTTTCCACCAGTCTGAACACCAGTGCTGGTAATTATTCCTACTGGTATGCGCTGGTACTAAGAGTGCTAGGAATTTTAGACTTTGTCAGTTTGTGCCCGGATTTTTATGTCATGAGGGAAACTGAAGTGTGAGCTAATAATTTTCAGTGTAGTTGGTCAGAGGAAAAAAATTCTAGAGGGAAATGAGAAACATATAAATTGATGTATCTGCACCCAAAGCCATCAAGTGCCTGACTGATGCCCTTTAATGACTGTCATACTTAACTCCTTGTCTGGAGGGAGGAAGGGAAAAATCTGTCACGTCACCTTTTTATCAGGTTTAACAGTGTGCATACTGGAGGCCAATTTTTTTAAAATCAGGATCTCTTCTTTTCCCTAGATGCAATTAATTTTATTAAAATAATGTAGAAAGTATTTTCCATTGACTTTTATTTCAAATGCCACTGAATTCAGGAAAATTTCCTTTATTTTCAATGGGCTTTGGTTTGCAGCTTTAAAGAACGTGAAAGGTGAGCATACATTTTAGTCTAATTTACACCTTATCACCTTATTATGCTTTGTTTTATTCCTGAGGGTTCAATTATGTATAAAGAGCCTAACTTTTGCCTCTGATAAATCAGTTTTGGATTTAGTTCTGAATTGTAATAGTCTCAAATCGTGTGTGTTGTGTTAAATGTCAGAACTTGATTATAGTATAACCCTTGCAAACTGGTAAAAATTGGATGGTTGTGCCTACTGCCTGGATTATTTATGTTAGTAATAATGTAAAAGAGAAGAAAAATCACAGAATTTGAGCAGAAAAGACAAGTTTGGAATAGCATCACAAACCATCTAATGTATAATCTACACTCAAAATCTATTCTTAATATCCAGTTTGAAGAAAAAGAATCCAGGTTTTGTAATTTGTGTAACTAATAAGAAAGAACTACTTCCTATCAGCAGTCCAGTTTATTACATTTGGTATGTATCGGAGACCTAAAGACCACCAACTAGAGGAGGTGCTGTGCATAGCGCTGTATTTGTATGTAGATAGGGTCTCTGCTCTGTAAGAACTTTAGTTCAGTGAAGACAACTGACACATTAAGAGCAGGGAGCAAAGATTCACTATAATGTGCACATATGTG
>NW_010222473.1:0-2091 GCF_000695765.1 Mesitornis unicolor | reverse complement strand
TGGTTTTGGAAGGCCTGCTCTCAGCACCCACGTGCATTGCACAGGGCCTGGCCCTGTCCAATGCTTGCTGTCACAGCAGAGGCTATAACTGGATCTTGGTCTCTGACATATGCTTCCACCTAGCCCTGGTCAGCTGGTGTGCTGATCACACATCTTGCACTTGCTGACTGAAAATGTGAAATACTACAAACCATATGAATTTGGGGCTGATATGTAGTGTCTCTGAAAATACTTCTCAAAGGTGTCAGTGACCCCATAACCACCCAGCAATGGAAAGCCTTCATTAAGATTTAAACCCCACAGATATGAACATCACAGTGAATTAATTCCAAAAAACCCTGCTGTGCATTCAATCAAATGAGGGCTTGGTCAAGGAAAACTGTTTTTCCTCTATAGATTTTTCTACATTTTGTTTAAATATGCTCTGTCTATTTTCTGTCTCTGGTTACTACAGTGTGATGCACTCTTTGGAAAGACTTTTGGTGTTATTTTGAAAGCATTTATATATTTCTACTTCTTGTTCTATAATACAGTAAATATTTTAATTTCTGATTAAATTAAAATTCTGATTAGTCTGGCTCTAATCCAACCTGAAAGTCTCTAGGCCTCAGGAATGACATTTAATTTTGAAAGCATCTGAGACTTGGCAAGGTAAGAAAAATGAAGGTCTCATTAAGCAGAGGAAGGCAGCATGTTGTTTGGTTTGTAGATAAATATTATTCTTTCTGAACAGCTTCTCGATGAGTGGCTTTGTTCTTGTACAACAAAAGCGTTCCTGGTTCTAAGCCTAGTAAAGCTTTGCATGAGTAAAGCAAGAAATGTCATTTATGGTAAGCTGAAGTCCCCAGGCCCTATGTAGAAGAAATGTGCATAATTTACTGAAATAATGTGAATTCATCAAGGTGGTCAAGGAACTTTACTCACTTTTCACACTCTCAGCGGTCTGCTGAGGCATGGAAAGAGCAGAAAGGCAAAATGAAATGAAACAGACTGAAAGGCAACAGGAAAGGTATGTATGAGATAAGGCAGAAATAAAACACTACATTAATTCTTTTGGAATACCTTTGTCAACTCTGTGCCTGGCTTGTTGGGTGCTTGCCTCAGAATTACCTATGTTCCTCACCAATAACATTTGGCTAGTCATGGGAATTCTTGCTTTTCCTTCATTACTGTACATAAAATAAATTCTTTGCTTTGTCTTCTGCTGCTCATTACTTGATCTGACGGGGTCATTTATGAACACCTCTTTTTTTTTTTCTAAGATAAAATACAATGCTTGTAAATGCTGTAACTAGAACAGTAAGCACACAATTATGCAGTTTTATGCCTTAAAGTAATGCCATTCTGCTCTGAGAAATGTAGCTGCATAGCACAATCAGTGTTATGTTCTGTGATAATTTAATGATTATATGCACTATCTGTACAGTATCCTGGGAATTTGGTAATTTGTAGATGACAATGCTGAAAACAGACGTAATAACTAAAATCTGTGGGTCAAATCAAGTAACTTGAAGCTCTTTATCTTTCTGCAGTGCGTTTTAGTTTTCTGGTTTTGTAGCAAGGTATGAGTACACTTAAGAAATACTGTCTTGATGCAAGCAGACCTGTTATTAAAAGCAGTTTAAATATTGCACTGGTAATTTCTTCTGAAAGATTTCCTGGGCAACACCTTCTGAGCTTGGACTCTTTCTTGCCACCACAGCAGTGCGCTGTCACCAGGATTTTGGCTGTTGCTGGGATACAAGGATGACTCTGGCCCAGCTGATGAAGGCTCCTTCCCAGTCTGCAGAACTCATCCTTCTCCTTGCTTATGCTCCATCACACCAGGTTTGTATAAATAACTTTCTCGTGATAAAGGCAAGGTTGTGGTAGCTCCCATAACGGATGTAGTGCACATTTTATGAATGTGTACCCAAAATTAGCTGATGGAGTGGGTTTTTTTTCCAAGAAGAGGATGGACTGTTGAAATATTTTCAGGTGCTTAAACAGAGAGACGCCATGTGGGATTTTTTGAGCCCTTCGAGGTAGCTGTGATAATATGGTCTGAACTCCTTCAGAGATGTCGTGGTTTAGGGCTGGTCTGGCCACTAA
>NW_010222472.1:0-1932 GCF_000695765.1 Mesitornis unicolor | reverse complement strand
AGGCTGGAGAGGCTGGCACACATCTAGCATTTTTCTCTTTCTCCCGTTGTGTATAGACAGCTGAGTTGGCCAGAAATTGCAGTTTATATAGTAAAGTGAAAGACTGGGCCAGATATTCTAGACAGCCTGAGTGTTCTTGACTCCTCATTAATTATTTAGTGTGGTTTTGCTCACTCAATGATCATTCTTCATCCAAAAAAAAGCAGAAATCTGTACAAATTTTAGCATCATAATATGCCTGTGCGTATGAGCAAACAATGAAGGAAAATAAAGGTAATGGGTTCTGCCTTGTCAAAGTTTATCACCAGGCATAGTCAGAAGCATACTGATCACTGATATTTTTTAATTTTCAATTATAAGGGTAAAATTACAGCTTTTTAAAGCAATTACATTTTATTTTCATAATTGCTTCATCACTCCTTGCTCTCAGTTTCTAAAAGCATGTAAGGGAATACCAGAGGGGGCATAGTTTTGAGGGGAGAGAAAGAGGGGAGAAGATTTTTATTTTATTTTCCTCTCAACTGAAAAAGATTCAGGAACACTATGCTTGGGTTTTGTACTTGCATTGCAATGCCAGGAGAACATTCTGTTTTCACTGATGTAATGGTGGGAGGTGTCAGGGAGAGGCATCAGGCATTTCTGTTCTATACACCAATTAAGTCCAGGAATTTGATGGTACAAGAAACACAGCACCTGTTTTATTAGATTTCATATTTTATCATGTATTATTGCTGTATTCCTCAGGCAATGGCATTTTTACCTAATACATGGAGTGAAGGGCAAGGGTTTTATATAGACCTAGAGGATAATTGCCCAATAAAAGTTTCATTTCCAACTCAGGCAGTGATTAATGCTTGACAGATGAAACAGGGTAACAAAGAGAGAGAGAGAGAGTCCATCAGTGCCGTTTAAAGGATAACAAGCCAGTATGTTTATGTTCAGTTTTCAAAGCTCAGGATGATGAGAGGAGATACACAGCTGTTAGACAGTAATGTTTTTATGGTTATGTATGTCTTTGTCATGAATGACATTGTAAAAAAATGAAGTTAGTTCTTCAGATGCACTTTTGATGGAACAATGATAAAGCATGTATCATTCTGTCAAGATTATTTTTACTCATTCATTCATTCAAGGTAGGCTAAAAGATCTGGCTGTTAAATACGTAGTTAAGCATCTAAATGCATGCCGTATTTGGGGTTTTCATTTTTAAGGCTCTTAAAAATCATATTGCAGGCTTGAATGTAAAGACAATGGAAGAAATACCTGTAGGATTTATCTGTTTTACAGATGATGGGCTTGAAAACTAGGCTATTATCTTTCAAAAATGTGCACTAACCAAAACAGCGATTTATCTGATACTGGCTTATAATGAAATGTTCTCTAGATCTCTAAATCAAAGCATTGATGGTGATCTTACTTCACTGAATTAAGCATGCTTGCTTGTTTGTTATTTTAAGGCAAGGTAATGACCAACAAAATGCTAAGCATTGCTATCTTTTGACACAGTGAGAGCATTTCCTGACAAAATCATTCAGGACCCATTTGAGATTAAAATTTAGCCATCCCAGTCTTTACTCAGAGCTGTCCCCTCCCTCTTTAAGGTGTCAGTGCTCTGACAAGTTATACTGCCACATGGGCAGTGTAATGCAGAGAGTGCAAGGACTCTTGGTAGCATATGACAGCAGTGCTTCAGAAGGGAGAGACAGAGTTACTCATTAGCAGAGAAGAAATACTGTGGCACTAATTGCTATCGACCAAGCAGCCTTTCTACAAAGGCAAATTCAACAGAGACTTGCTGTGCTTGAAATTCCTTAGGCTGAGAATAGGCATGTGCTGATGCTTCAATGCTCACCTTCCCTCTACCCACAGTGAATGTAGCAGCCCTGATGTGCATTCCTAGGCACCTTGCACAGCGTTTCCTGGGAGTGGCAG
>NW_010222471.1:0-2080 GCF_000695765.1 Mesitornis unicolor | reverse complement strand
CGTGGCCGGGCTGCCCCCAGCACCCCAGCCCCCCTCGGGAGCTGGTGGCCCACGGCCCAAGTGGAGAACGCCGAGGGGCCCCACCGCCACACCACTGCTAGCGTAGTGTTTTTCTCATGGCTTCTCTCAGTCACCCATGAAAATTTAATGAGGCATTTAGGGCTGTTACCTTCAGAGTCAATGGAGGAAGCATATTTAGCCTAATGCACTTGCTGCCGAGCCAATAGGTCTATTGCAGGCAGATCAGAAGTCATGGAGAGACTCTCCTTTCAACACAAAATTCACGACCCATTAAACTTATTCTGTGATAACAGCTTCTTTACAAACGGAGACCCATAGCAAACAGAGGCTGTCGTGCACTTCCTGAAAGGATTTACATACAGAAGAGAAGTACACTGGTGAGGCTATTGCTATTTCACTAGTATTATCTCCAATCATGGCATAAAAGCAGCTCTGCTCTAGCTAAGTGAGGTAAATGACTAAAAAGAAAAGCTTTTTGCAGCCTGCAGATGGATCTGATTTGCCTCCCGGGTCTGAGTGGCAGCGTCTCCATCGGCTGACTGGGAAGAGGGCTCAAACCATTACAGAGCATCCCATCTGATCAGAAATTACAAGTGAGATGCTATGCTGGGCATGCAAATATCTAACTGCCGATGTGCACTCTTTGAGACGACAGTCTAGGAGCGATCACCAAGATGACTGCAAGGTAGAAAAATGTCTACAGGTTATTTTTCCTCCAACTCACAGGCAGGAGGTCTGAACCAGTGTGGCACCATGCTTAACAGGGCAGGGAGAGCCCATCCAAGAGCAGAAGGCAAGGCTGAGCCAACAGGTTGACTGAAAGTGCATGCAAAGATCTGAGAACATCCTCAAATATTTTAGTTTCATCTCCCTCAATTATTCTTTCAATGGCACATTAGGTATTAAGCATAAAAGATAAAATCATCTAATAACCTTTACGACGTAACAAAAATGCACTTCAAAAGTCATACCAGGTTTATAAAAATAGTTGATGGAACACAGACTTTAACTATACACCTGTTTTCTTCAATTCTATGTATTACAGAAATGAAAGGCGAGATCATAAATTGAACTCACTTATTCTAATGTGGATTAAAAAAAAGCCCTAGTAGTAAACTTAATTTCAGCAATATTTCCTATTGGTGAGAATTTTGCCATCTCGGGAAGACATAGAACTTAAGAAAAAACGAAATAGCAGAAGTTACCTTTCCCTTAGGAAATGATAGACAGCATCCTCTAGATGATATGTGGCTATGCTTGTCCGTAAGTATTAACTCAAACAAAATGTTGGTGATCCTCAGTTCCCAAGAGGGATATATATATTTTTTTGTTGTTGGGAACACAGTAAATGGACTGCTCCGCACCCTTGCCCATTACACTATAAAATGAAGTTGCATTTCTCATGTTGCTGGCCTCCCTGAGGTCCTGCACTTTACAGGAAGGGTGCTAGCTCTTGCCTTAAAAAGAAAAAAAACTTTGAATAAGTGTAAACTTCATCCCCATTTCTGAAATTTATGGATGCAAATCACACTTGCCAACAATATTTTTTACATATAAAAGACTGTACTAGCTCACAGCTTGTAATATGAATGCAAATGAACTTGTAATTATACCAAGCAATTTTCTACTTTTTAAAAAAAAGCTATGAAAACAGAACAGACCTGAAGAGCAATATGAACCGCAGTTCTTCATTGTGTTCCTTCATTATGCAGAAGTTGTCATAAGCAACCTGCTCTGTTTCACTGTAAAATATTTTTTAGGCCATAACTTTGCAACACAAATTCTCACATGAGAACATATATATGGTCACAGTTCCTCCTCTCTAGTGAAAAACCTGATCAAGATGCAAAGGAGCGAGAAAATTGGGTGTGATGATCAGCATAGCCTTCTTTAGTCTTTATCTGTAAAGCTTATTTAAACTCATAATTCCTATATTCTCCTTTCTGGTGATGTACTATGCTATCACGGATGAAGTGATAAACCATTAAGAGTTATTAAGAACTGCAGGCCAAAGATGACAGATGACACCATTCGCAGATGACACCAAGCTGGGGGGAAG
>NW_010222470.1:0-2054 GCF_000695765.1 Mesitornis unicolor | reverse complement strand
GCTGATAGTACACTCAATTCCCTCATCCAACCATGAAAGCCAGGAGAGTACTCATGTGTGGAAATTACTGATAAATTTCTGGCATCTAATGAGGCAATCATAAACTTAAATCTCTAAAAACGATACGTTAGACTTCTAAGAAGTAATTAAAGTGGTAAGTAGCACTGTTCATTTTGAAACCCCAACCTCCAACCCTTTTCAACAGTGGACATCCTACATGCATTGGGAAACAGACACAGGGTGTTCATCCTTTTAGACAACATTCAGTGCTTTCAGGAAGAGACAGTACTATCATGCGTCCAACAAGTATGTTTATCCTGCAGACAGATTTTGCCAAAAGTAGCACATCTGTGCAGGTGAGTCTCTGTGTACACTGGAGCAGCCCCAGAAAAGAAATGAGCTGTTGTCACGAGAACAGTTAATATATTGCTCTCACAGTGGCTCTTTCTACTGGGGCCTTTTTGTCCTTTTGCTCATCACTTGGCCAGGATATAGCTGTGATTTATGGGGAACAGAGCAGAAGATTTTCAGGAAGCACTGCAGCTGACAGTGTTTGAGAGCAATACTTTTTTACTTCAAATGAGACACAGTGTGCCTCTAGGAAGTTTACAATGTCTCTGTGACAGAGCAAGAGGCTGCAATGGTCCATAGACTCCAAACATGTGGGAACCACAGATTCAGTTCAATTCAGCTAAGAAAAATTAAGCAGGGAACTGTAATAGAAGGTCAAGTATAACAATGCATGATACAAATTGTGACCCTTTCTGGCTTTCATCTTTAGGTAAACAGCCTAGATTCTACTGGAAGCTGTTGGGTCTAAGGATAATGTAAGTAATGAAAGAAAAATACTGCTCATTGGAATACTAGAAGACACTAATGCAGATGAAAGCTTTCCAAAGAAACATTTGTTCAGACCAGTAGTAAGAATTCATTTTGAAATCCTTAAGCCAGATTATTGCTGTTATAAACTACTGATTTTTTATAGCTTTATATAAAACAATTTCTTCTCTGAAATAAAGTAGCTTGTCTACCTTGAGCAGTTTGCCAAAAGCAGAATGTACCTGGTAATCCAATTTTACAAAAGCACTATAAAAGAGCAACATTTATTGTTAATTCTTATTATACTCCTGCTTAAAATAAGAAAGCAAAATACAGAGTGCATAAAATGCTGTGATGTTACTAGCAAATACCATCCCAAACATTCTATTACAAGAAGAATTTAAAGTTACTTGAGATATTATGGTTTACAATAAGAAGCATAAGAGATGGGAGGGGGAGGTTTCAACATTCTTTTGTCCTCCTAATTACTTAATGTTCCTGAGCACAAGAAATTGATCCTGGCACTACCAGAGTGTTTTGGTACTCCCAAACATGAAAATATAATGCTAAACATGGATGATATTCCTCAGCCCCTTCAATGCATTTTGTCAAAAACTTAAACACAAATAAAATCATTTTAGTGATGATAAACATTTTGTGCAGGAGTTACGTAAAAACAGCACCATAGAATTGTTTTAATTCAATGGTACCGGATACAGTAGCCTCTGCCTCTGTAATTGCACACACATAGCAAGTGTCATTCCATGTCTCCTCTAGGGTACACCTGTGTGAATCACTAGAATACCAATAAAAACCCGGGTTTAGACAGTATTTTCTCAAGCTTTGGAAAGATTTCCTTACCTTCAGACTATAGATACCATTTTTATATCCAGGAAATCATACTGTCTTTTCCACAAAGTTTTCTTTAAACACATCACTATAATTAGTTTGGTCCAGCTCTAATGAAGACATTTACAGTAACAATTATGGAAACCTAAAGAACTGGATTTTTAAAGGCATCTGCCTAAAGAGGCACTTAGCTGCATTCTAAAAAGCAGTCAGGGACCAATCTCCAGTTGACCATAAATGAATGTAAAATGCATCTCTTCATCTTTTTTAAGAAAAGTTATAAACATGATTCTTTACAAAATGTATCTGTAAATTGTTTGCAGAGTACTTCTGCAATCCTTGGCCACAGTTCATAGACTTTGGTAAGGCCTTTGACACTGTCTCCC
>NW_010222469.1:0-2082 GCF_000695765.1 Mesitornis unicolor | reverse complement strand
CGTGTGCTGCAGAGGTACAGTAATCTGATTTTGACTCTCTGGTTCCTTTTTTTTCATGAACTTCAAACATATATGCCTCAGACTTGACATCTCACATCTTGTCTGCTTATGATTCAGTTCTTTCTTTAAAAAACAACAAAAAACTGTAAAAAAAAACCCCAAGCTGTGCCAGCTTCAGTAAAGTAAAGTGAGAGGTAATAAGGCTCAGTGTGTGTGTGCCGATGAGTCTGTACAGAAAAGCTGCCACACCTCAAACCTCAGGTCATACTCACCAGCCGGCATCACTGGGATTTAGCATACCAGCCCCTATTTATTCCGGCTGTTGCCACATGAGCTGATTTTTCAGCCGTGTTTCCCATGGACTGAACGTGCCAGTTCTCAACTTACCGGCACTTCCATCCCAAGTGCTGCTGGTGCAGGGCTTTGCCAGCAGTGCCGCATTCCCTGGCTTCCGTCAAACCATGACTGCAAGGAAAAGGGCAAAAGGTGCCAATGTCTCAGTGCTGTTATTGCAACTGGTGCCGGTTTGATTTCTCTTTCCTTTTCCTCATATACCTATCAGTGAACAGGTTCATTTTTAGGATGTCTGGATTCAGTATTGTGGAACTGCAATATGTAGAAACCTTCACAGGGTTGTACAGGACTGGCTTTTTCATTGCTCTCTTAGCAGTAAATATTTTATACATAGTACTCATGCTGAAAACGTGTATACTAACCTCTGCATATAAAGGTCCATATTTTTTTTCTCCCAGATGTATTAATTGGGTTTTAATTTGTCACAGCCAAATAGAGGTTGTGTGCTAGTACATTCACAGTGACTTTTCTAAAAGCAGGACCACGAGAGCATTTGCCCGGGTCAGGGTTTGTGATTGCTGTTGCCAGTCAGATACAATCAGTTTCCTAAGAGTGAAACTTCCGTATGGAGATACAGCCCCTCATGCACTACACACCCTAATGTGAAATGTTTCGGCATGCCCTGTTCTCAGCCTGAATAGAGATGGTTGATTTCATTTTGGGACCTGACTACCAAGCTATAGGCTCATCTGGGTGGGAGGCTCTCTCCGCTTCACCTTTTGATGCTGTGACAGCTCAAAAAAAGTAAATCAGAATTCCTTAGGTCAAAGAGAGGGAGCAAGAGGGAGCATGAGTCTGCGGCTGAATGATTGGGGCACCTATTTAGAAGAGGGGAGATCCTGGCACTGATTTCAGCGCAAAAGGTTGCACAAAAGCCTTATGTTGAAGAGTTGATAGAGTTTGGAGGTGTGGGTCTGCCCCCCATGTCAACCCACAGGTCACGGAGAGCACGGAAGCCAAGTCTTTCCACTTCTTGGGTGGATCTTACAACCACTGACCTGTTGTACTAAATAAGGGCACTGTTACCATGTGAAACATTTTGGGTTTTTTAAAAGAAAAATATGGTTCTCCTCCCAAAGTCTAGAAGTAGTTTTCTGGCTATGAAACCTAATCCAATATCAGTATCTACCTGCAACTCTGAATTGCAAGCCTAACTTCTGAGACCAGTTTTTATGAAAGTTTCTCCCTTCTGTGTTCCCTGTTGATGGGGACTCATCGGGTCCTGTGTTGACCACAGCACGTTCTTACTGCTCATGTGTTGACTGCCCACCTTGGAGACCAGCTCCTAGCTTGTCTGGATGGAGCTACCTCTGACAGAGACATCAGACTCCTGGATCAACACAGGGACCCGATACAAGATCCAGGCTGCTGCATTTTAGGGCTGCAGTCTGGGTTTTTTGGGTTTAGTATTACATTACCTGCTTAAGATCACACAGGACATTTATGGCATCTGGGACCTGAACTATACTTTCTCCATAGCGCAAAGCATTATTTACATTTAACAGATTGCCTTTTCCCACTCTGCTTATTATGAATATTTAAAGGTTAATATGATGAATATTTAAAGTGAATAATCAAGCATCAGTCTGAGAATGTTTGGCAATAGTCTGAATGGTGTGCTATAATAGCTTCCATGGTTTATAAATTATAATTTATGCTATTACACATTCTGTAAGTTTCTTAAATATGGATCTTGTTATATTATATGATATATTTTATTACTATATT
>NW_010222468.1:0-2045 GCF_000695765.1 Mesitornis unicolor | reverse complement strand
CGCCGGGAGAAGCTGTGGTTCTGTGCTCCCTGCCACCACACGGCTGCAGCAGCCAGGCTGTGAGGGCAGCCGCGCGGCCTGATGTGCCCTAAGGTAGAGATACCCTCGCTGCCTGGGAGACAAACTTTGCTTCTCAGCCCTTTGCTGTGCCTTGGGCAAAGGTGTTTAAAATAAAAACTATGGCCTATAGCATCAGCTTCTTTGTTGCTTCTTGTAATCCATATTACAAATTTACTTGTTTCCCAGTAAATGTTAGTACCCCAGGCTGACCTCCACACTATCACAGTAGTAGTGGAGTAGCCTAGACTAACAGCAGCAGTTTATGTATGGGAGGCCATAAATTGTAAAAGGATAATTAGAAGTTGTCTGAGGAAAGTTTCTCCTAATTTCTTTTTACAATCTTATTTTCCTGTGTGCGTCTTTACCCTCAGTGTCTGAGAAATAATCTGTGTTCATTAAAATGTCCTTCTATCCGTCTCCTTTTCAACCTGAGAACTGAACTCATTTTCAAAAGGTTACAGTTCACAATCAACACTTTTCATCTTGTAGAGGAAAAAAAGGGGGGAAATGGTTTGTCATAATATTTTTCTGAAGCAGCTTTTTTATTTGCCTGTCTTTCAACAACTTGTGCATTTCTGATTGAAACTGAGTCATTGCCAAGCAAATAAACCTGGCAGAAGAGTTACCCATACAGGATTAATTAGGAGTGCAGGGCTGCTATAAGGGCATTTGTCCTCAATAGGTGCCTTCTGTGGATGCCAGCACTTCAGTTTTGTTTACGATCTCTCACAGCTTTTTTCTTTGTAGCACTGTCTCTGAAAAGTCATGGTTTGAAGTGTAGAAGTTCCAGACTGAATATTCTTGACCATTGCTGTTTTACCTGTTGGTTCTTTAGACTTCTTTTTTTGTACAGCCCTTTGCCATTGTTTATCGTATCAGCCATCACAGTTTTTTTTCCCTGTACGTGGAAATATCTCATTATAACTACCATAAATGGTCACAGTAACTGTTGACACTCTTCCAACAATGAGACTTGAGGCAGACACCTCTTGATCATACCAAGTCAGATGGTATTCTACATCACGAGTTTTAAAGGTTCAAAACCCAAAGTAGGCAGCTGAATTTGGTCCAAATCAGACCACAATGGACACTTACTTCTCCACTAAACATTTAAGATGTTGCTCTGATCTACAGAACGATCTAAGAATTCATATCAGCAGTCCTTAGAAATTTTGTGCCTGTTCTTCAAACCATACATTAATTTCAAAATGTAATGGTAAGAGCCCTTGAACTTTGGTCCCAAACCTAGTTATGCTTATATAAAGGGGCTCCTGGGTCACATCTTTTATTTATGTGTAAGACACATATAGCGTAGGAAGGGTGTAACCTATACTAGGACTGTCTGCCTATTCTCTGAAGCAAGAGGCTTAAACTGCTTGCTTCTTTGTATAAATGCACAAAATAAGTATTTATTGTTAGGAATAAGAAGCATCTTAAGTACAACAAACTATTTCTGTTATTATTATTTATATCACTTAAAAAGTAATCCTAAGGGAAGGACTAACAGAAAAAGAGAACAATGGACTTGTAGAATATTTCAGAGAAATTTGTGGGAGCATGAACAGGAGGAAAAGCAGACAAATGGGCTGTTGAGGTGGATGATCATGGGACTGTGATATGAGAAGAGGAGCAGATAATAGTGAAGCAGAGCTTGGAAGGGCCTTGAAACTGAGAACAGAAAGCAAATATATGAAGATTTATTAAGTATCGTTAAGCAGTCCTATGAGGAAGACTAGCTATAAGCTCTTGCTATCAGTTCTTGCTGTCGAGTTTTAGCCTGAAATATGTTCAATGGATAGCCTTTTTCTGGCTATCTTCTCTCTTCAAAATCACCATGCAGTGATAATGTATTTGCACATTGAATTTATACCTGTACAAAATTATGTCCAAATTACTCAATTATGAAACTCAAAATACTACCAAATCTAAATTCCTTACTTAGATTCATTGATTCTTGCTGCCATCCAGCGAGATCTGGACAGGCT
>NW_010222467.1:0-2057 GCF_000695765.1 Mesitornis unicolor | reverse complement strand
GATTCTGTGAACATTTCACATCATGCCTTGGCATCTCTAGGTCAGTGAGCGCCAGAACCCCCCAATTTCTGCCTACCTCTAGACACCAAGCACGGTGCAAAAATGCAGAGGAGGTTTTGCAGCTGCCAGTCGCCCATATCTGAGATGTGGGAAGCGATGCCAGTGGCCACCGTGGTCCTGAAACGAGCAAAGCTCGTGTCAAAGCCCCACCGCGGTCTCCATCACCCTCCTACCCCTGGCTGGGGGCAGAATCACCTCAAAAACCTTTCTTCTCGATGGGCTGCGTGGCTGCAAGCCCAGGGGGGCGGTGGGGAGGAGGATGCTCTCCCAAAGCGTGCAAGCCCCAGCATGGAGGATCTCAGACTTCGTGTGCAGGTAACGGGGCTGTAAAGGAAGGAAAAGAAAAGGAAAAGAGAAAAGAAAGGAAAAGAAGAAAAGTAAAAGAAGGCAATTTGTGCCCCACCGCCCCAGGCATCAAAGCTCTTGGTTGTGGAATAAATCCCCCTGGAGAGTCCCAACACTTTCCCAGGGAGCACAAGAAACTCACCCCTCTTTGCTCTCCAACCAGGGGAGCTGCAAACACCGTTTGCAAACGTTTCTAACTACAAAGCCAAAGCTTCCCAGCAGGAAATGCACCTCCAAGAAAACCAGGAGCGACTTCAGAGCTCTGCAGCCAATCTCTTTCCCCCCACCGAAGCTGCACTGCCGAATCTGGGTTCTGTTTCCAGTCTCCCGGCGGCCGCAGGGCAGAGGTTTCCTGAGGGATGGGATTCGCGTCGCTGTGAAATCTCATCGGGAGAGGGCAGCTCCTGTTCACCGAGAGCCACCGGCGCCTTCCCCTCGCACGCCTGCGAGCCCTGCTGCGTTTCTGGTCGCTCCTGGTACCTTTTGCTTCTTTTCCTCTTTCCTTTGACCAGCTGCATTGTAAAATCCAGCTCTTGTTTGTTAATGTTCCCTTGCAGATGTGTGGAATTTAGGAAAATCGGGTAAAAACCCACTAATTTCCCTACCGCTGCTGATCCTCCCCCCTCAAAATGTGATGGCATCGCAAGCCTTTGGTAGCAGGGAACCCAAATCACCTCTAATGGATGCACCCACTGCAGTTCCTTTGGTCTGAGGCATTAACAACCCCACTAAGTCTTTAAAAGAAAAGAAGATATTCTAATTTTCAGGAAACTGTCTCATTGCTTTCTGGGGCTGGACTTGGGTATTTTTCAATAACTGCTCCATAATCTGGGGAGTCAGAAGGATAATTTTTCTTTTAAAATGCAATTTTTTCCTGTTTCTCCCCTGGTTCTCGGAGCCAGAGACTCGAAAAATGATGGTGCTTTCCCCAGCCTGCCTTGAAAGTGCCACCCTGCCTGGTGTCAGCAGGGGAGCACGGGGGCCTCCTCCGGTCCCTCTGGGGGTGTTTGGGGTCAAAAAGCCAAAAGCAGCACCGAGCCCCCCTCAGCCTCGGGCTGGGTTTTGGGGTGATGTGTGAAAACGGGTGGCAGCATTGAGGTGCACCCAGAAAACAATTAGGATTGGTTTTGTCCCCAATTATATTTGGCCTGCTTTCTCCTTGCTTTCTAATCTGTGAACCCACATGAAGAGTTCAGCTTATTCTTCCAATATTCTATTCTTCAAAGGATGCTGGTTTTATTTTAATGACAGACCAGGCTGTTGTGTTCCCCAGTTTGCAGTGCTGGGCATCCAAAAAAGGGGGCAGGAGAAGGGTTTCGGCAAAGCCCAACTGATCCCCATCCACCCGCTCCCCCTCCAGCATCCCTACCCCAGGGGGATTGCACCCTGGGCCTGGTTAAAAGTGGGTGCTGGGGCATCCTCCATTGAATAAATGGGGTATGTGACATTTCTAGTGAGACATTTCTTCTCTCAAGTACCTTCCTTATGGATGTCACCATATCTGTATATATGTATATGTATGTATATGTATATACTTACATCTATATATAAGTATGTCTATATGTATGTATATACCTATATATGTGTGTGTATATATGTATATGTGTATATATACACGTATATGCTGGGGGGAAGTGTTGATCTGCTAGAAG
>NW_010222466.1:0-2075 GCF_000695765.1 Mesitornis unicolor | reverse complement strand
AACCATTCTGTGATTCCATGATTCTATGAGCATCACAGTTGCCATTTTCTTCCAAGTCCATCACTGAGCAACTACATGAGAAACCCTTCTCCCTACCCTCAGGGACTAGGTGTCCACCAGTGTGCTGAACTGCTAGAAAAGACCAATTATTCAGAAAATAGCATTCTAAAGGATTTTATGAAAATTCTTATTTTTAGAAAATTATTCTTAGAAAATTCGAATTCTTTATTAATTTTTTTCTTCTGTCATTACAAATGGTATTATAAGCAGCAAACAACTGGATGATCAGCATTTTCATTGTGCATTAAGAACTCCTCACTAATCACTAAAGAGGGTAAGACTTCCTTTAGAAAAGTTTAAAGCACATGCCTTTCTGATATTCAAAGCTACCAACATCAGTTAATAAATATCTCAGAGACTCATTTCATCTCTCAGCAATCTGCAGATGAAAAACTGTGAAGCCATCTATTCTGCAAAATCCCATTAGTTTTTGATAAATTCTTTCAGAGAAATGGTAATTTCAAATGATTCACCTGAACAAAACAACGCACTTACACTTTCAAAATGCCATTGGGGTGAGGTCAGACAGAGAATGAGCCTGCCAGTGTAAATGACAGCACTTGTCTCCATCAAAGCCCTTCACTTTGGGCACAAAAAGTACTTCCGTAAGATTACTGACTTCACAGAGATCAAGTAAACGTATTGATTTCTACTTTTCAGGAAGTTTTCAAGGAATTCAGAATAATAGATCCTTTTAAAAAGCTTCAAATGCTCTGAGAATTCATGGAGTTGTGCGTGCATGGGGAAGTGCACTTTTGTGTGGGTTTTACTGATGCAGGAGAATCAAGGAGCACTCCTCTTTCAGTTACATCCAGTAATACTTCTATTACAACCATGTTGTAGTACCTTCCCACTTAAGGACCAACCTCTAGCACAGGAAAATCTTCCTTATCTGCCTTATCAACGGTCTGAGGTACTTGTCCCAGATCTAGCACTGAAGAAACTTGAATTAACACTCAGTTACTTCACTGCTGACGCAGCAGTGCAGCTGTGCATGAGGATGTATTTCCTTGAATTCACACTGCAGGGCAGAGATGATCATCAGTCAGTTATTTGCAAGCTCGATCCTGTTTTCGTCCCATAACTCAAATTTCATGTGGAAAGAATTAACACAAGACCCATTTCTCCGAACAGCTGCTTAAGTTATGAAAGCTGAAGTTTACTGGACCTTCAAAGAGACAGGTATCTTTTGCCCAGTCATAAGCACCAGAATTAATTTCAGCCACAGGAACAAAACATATATACAATGCAGTCAAACATAAATATGTTGGAATGCCATTGGGCAGCCTGTAAAATTCAGCTGTATTTGAAATGGTTACATGGAGCTCATCTATGTAAATGGCACATATTCAACATACTTTTCAGATGACTGAACTTTATATGGTAATCTATAATGTTCGAGCTATATCACATTTAAGACTGTCATCAAAAAACATGAAGAGACAAGTGATTGTAATACCTGCATCACTTACATCACCCAGGAAAACTTTTATCACACGATACAGACCTGCTCCACAACATAAATCTCTTATCACTGCCAGTCACACTCTGTGTAGTGGCGGTTTTGGGCAGAAGTCTCTGTGAATGAACATTGCCAGGAGCTTAGCATACAGCATCATTTCTTTAGATGTCATTGCATTGCCAAGGGTCCAGTTAATTAAATGCATTTTCAGGTTACTTTAAAATCTGTTGTATACTGCAAAACATGAAGTTAAAAAGCTACACCTGTAGTCCAAATAACTGTAGTGATTAGACACAACATAGTCCAGGCTAGCAAAGTACATTTCCCTTGCTTTGGTAAGATTTGGGCACTTCAGTAGAAGAGGAAAGTGCCACTAAAGGAGTCCTGAACAATTCAGGGATAGTAACCTTTTTTACAAAGGTAGTTATAGGATAGCGTCACACAAAGCCAAGGAAATTAACTTCCCCCAAAAGTTATTATCATCTAATCAAGCAGGGTCAGCTAAACTTTTCTTGGGAGGAAAGAAAGTTACCGAGGCGAAGAGCTCCTGAGT
>NW_010222465.1:0-2075 GCF_000695765.1 Mesitornis unicolor | reverse complement strand
TTTCCAACCGAGCCATTCTGTGATTCTGAAAGGTGGTGGATCATGGCAGGGAACATAGACAGAGGTACCTGGCTGCAGCTTGCTGCTGCTAACTCCTGCGGTCATACAGCTCTCAGGGTGCAATAATCAGTCAAAATGCAAAGAGAAGTAACCCAGAACAGGTTTTCTTTCACTGTTGAAGCACTGCTTCCTCCTTTTGTCATTGCAGGCTGAAAGAGGGGTGAGATAGGGGGGAAAAGTTCATCTCCATAAGAATCCCCATAGGCAGAAACAGCTCCTGCAAACAACGTCCGACGAAGCGCACCCAGACGTGACCCGAAGTCCCATGGTGGTCCTGCAAAAGGTACCCTCAAAAGATCTGATACCGACATGACATGACACAAATCCCATCAGAAAATAGTCTTTATTGTGTATATATACAGGAGCATACGCCTGAAACCACAGGCAAATATCATTTCCTGAAATTCCAGGTGAAGTATTTGGTCACTGGATTTCACGTGGCCGAGGAAGCCCCCACAGGTAGTGCACAAGGGATGCAAGGTGCGTGTTCTGGGCCTGCCAGACACCCGGGTATTTGAGCTCCCATGGTAAAACCAATCCATCCGCAGACAGACTTCCTGTCCTGGCCAGAAAACCTTATTTAAAAACAGTATCAAGAGATACTGCTTTTCTTTCCCATGAGAAAGATGCGACTCCAGCAGGAGGCAGGTACAACTCTCCTGGCAAGTAAAGCGACCAGAACGACCTCTTGGTCTGACCGGGACCTCGCCTGGAGCCGTCTGTGCATTCAGGGCCATTTCAATCCCATGTTCAGGAGTTCTTCAGAAAACCCAGCTCTCCATATATCCAAGAGACCAAGTCCATTTGCTGTAGAATCAAACAGGTCCAGCCCAAGCTTTCCACACCAGGCTTCTCCTACAGCAGAGCTGCCAGGAGGTTTCACAACTCCTTCCTCAGCTTCGATTTGGGGCCACGCACCCCATTGCAGAGCCCTTCAGCACAGCCTGTACGGGTTGGACCCTGTGAGGAGGGCGCAGTGCACGAGGATGAGCTCCTCTCAAGAGCTATGCATACAATCATAACCCTAAGGTTATTAACTTAGGGCTGAGAAGTTTCTTGTTGCCTACTCCATTACTGCCATCGTTTTACAGGCTGGTCAGGGCAGATACACGACTTTTTCTGGAATGCTCAGCAGGCCCAGTTACACCGATTTCGGCCTTTCTTCGGCAGGAGATGCCACTGAGCAGAAATCACGATTCTGAAACTCAATTCGGGTTCCTTGAACCGTCCACAACTTCCTTAGGGTATGGATTTCAGAGAGCACTGAGCCACACAGCAAGAAGGGGAAGAAGCTTCTCTTCCTTGTATCTTAGCCACAGGGCTCCCCAAACCCAACTCACTGATGCAGTCAAGAGGGGGAAGACCCTGCAGTGCCCAGGAGCACTGAAGTACTGCAGCAACTCACAAATAGATTGTTCTTATTCCTACTATATAAAATAGGAGCACAGGACTATATAAAATGAGTGGTGCTACCTCTATGCACAGGAAGAGATGCTGTTCTTAAAGACTGGAGCATGAGGGCCCTCAGAAAGTGTAAAAAAACACCAAAGGATGTCCTGGAAACAGAGCCCAAGCAGCAGCACTGGCTGCTGCGTACTCAGACAGCGACCCAGGTGCAAGTTGCTGGGTGCAGCTGCTCCTTAAGGGCTGATTTGGAAAAAGAAGGCAGTTGGGTGAAGTGCTACCATGCCAAGAGGGGACGCAGGCCCGGGGGTTACACAGGGCTGTGGCTGAAGAAAAGATGGATATTCCTGTTCATAGGTGGCCAGTAAAACACAGCAAGAGCAAGACGTGGAGGGCAAGCAGGTACATGGCCACCAGCAGAGGAAAGCGGGTCCGGGAACGGAAGAGAGAGCGTAACAGGCGTCGTGGTCCAAGGATATTCCGAGTCTGGAAGAGTAAAAGAGAGACCGGTGAGTACCAGGAATGGGGATGTCCCCAGCTGCCCTCGCCCAGAGCTCCCGAGACCATGAATCACAGAATCTCAGAATGTGAGGAGTGGGAAGGGACCTGGA
>NW_010222464.1:0-2060 GCF_000695765.1 Mesitornis unicolor | reverse complement strand
TCCAACCCAATACATTCTATGATACTATGAATCTATGAGTAACTGGGCTTTGGAGAGGGGCTGGATGTGCTTGTTATCAGCAACTAGCAAAAGCAAGAGTAAGGCTGTGGCTTCGCCTTCACTAGCAACACTGAGAAAAGCAGCAGCGTGGCCACTGCCACCTCCTCTCTATCGCTTTTTGCTGCTCTGCATCTTGTGCTAGAGCTGCTGCTCTGTAGGTGGTGAGTCAGATGTGAGGACTAGATTCCTGGAAAAATAACTCAGTAAAAGGTTTGTTTTTCAAAATCAATGAGGGGGCAGTATTTTTCAGCCAGATCAACCACCTGACCAGGCTTGCTTTAAAGCTGTGCTGGCAGAGCAGAAGTGATGGCCCAGGGGCAGGACGAAGGAGGGGAAGAGCAGGGAGCCCTGCTGATCCTGCAGTGCACGCACAGAGCAAACCTTGGGGTGCTACGGCTGCAGAAAGCCAGTGCCTTCAGGAAGCTGATGTTTCTCTTATGTACATGCAAAAGAAGTTCAAAGCTGACCTTCAGAAAAAATCTTTATTTTCTTAAATTTTGAATAGTGATTCTTGAACTTTGGAGATTGGCAGGTGTAGTTTGTACACCTTCCACCTATAGCTTTCCATAGTTTTTTCGTCCTTTAATCAATTGACAGGTCTTGCAAGGGGACAGCATCTGTGAAGCTGAGTATGAAGTGAGGAAACTCACAGTAAAACAATGATGAGTCAATGAAAGGCAGCAAATTCACTGTAAGTGAATGAAAAGCAGGGAGGTTAGCTAAGGAAAAAACCAGGATGACTCATTGCCTGGCAGATCTTGCCCTGAGGTGGTGGGGTCCATCCCCACCACAACTTTATTGCTGTTGGGAAAATTATTCTAAGCCCTATTTTGCCCTTTTGCTTGGTGTGGCTGGTGGTGTGGTGGCCCAGCACACTGCAGCAGGAAGCACTCATGGGCACACCAGCCCATGGGGATTCTCCCCACTGTCCCCAACCTCATCTTGTTGGTGTTATCTGAAGGTTCAGGACTAAGGGTACAGCTCTGGCTCCCTATTTCCTCCTCCTTGCTTGTGTGTCCTCTCCCTATTGCACATGTGGATCCCAGCCCATGCCCCAGATTCGTCATTTACAGCTTGGTAATTCCCTGCAATTTTCCCTGATGGGGTTGTAATGTTGACTGGCCATGTACTTTGATACCTGCGATAAAAGTTCCCACTGTCTGCTGGTTTTCCCACACCTATAAGATTTTAAATGTTCCTTCTCTCTGTAGGGAGTGCTGGCCCATTGCATTAAATGGGCTCTGTGGCTGCATCCTAGACCTGGTCCTGGCCTGCAGCTACTGAAAGCAGAAACGATGTAAAGGAGGGACCACAGACAAACAGCTGAGCTCAGTGTGTTAATGTAAGGATGCGCAAGGGATGGACATGGGGCTAAGTTTAGGCAGGTGACCCCTTCCTTTCTGTCTCAAGGCTTCTCGGTTGGTGACAAAGCCCTGTGTGCTGCCCTGAGGATGTGGGATGTGGCTCCTTGGGGAAAGGAGGCGATGGGATGGGGGGAGGAAGGACACGAGACAAGGACTGGGGCTGATGCAAGAGCTGGGAAGGAAGAGCATGGTTTGGGGGATGATGGGCGTAGAAGGACCTTTGAGGAAGGGGCAAGAAGCCCAGGGAAGGAGACTGGAGTGTGCCATGTGAGTGTGGGATGTTGTGGGTGAGAACATTTGTGGGTTGGTGGCGGTTTGAGAGGTGTCAGCAGTGAAAGTGGCTTCTTCTCCTCCTCTGTGTTAAACAACAAGGTCTGTCAGTCACAGAATCATCCAGGCCAAAGACCAGGGCAGAAAACTTCCCCACCTCAGGTCCCACTGGAGTGTGGTATCAGTGCATCATGCTGCCTTTTCTTCACCAGGAGCTGCCACCCTGAATGTTGCAAGACCACTTGGCATCCATACCTGCTCTGCAAACAGATAACCTCCCAGCCCGTGCCTGAGCCCCAGGCTTGTTCTCTACAGACAGAGGGCAGAGGACAGGAAGTGACTCTGCTAGAGCACTGGGATGGCAGG
>NW_010222463.1:0-2076 GCF_000695765.1 Mesitornis unicolor | reverse complement strand
GCTGCTGCTGGTCTCTCTCTCTCCCTCTCCCCCTCCCTCCCACCCTCCCCGCACCCACAGCTCTTCGTAACCCTAAAGGCAACTGGAGAAACAACCTGGGACCTGCGACCTGAGACACGGGCATTTCGGCGCTTTTAAGGTGGAAATACCAGCGTGCGAGCGCCCGGCTGCAGCAGGCGGTGAATTTATTCCCCCGCACACCACTGGAAAGCTAATCTGGTTTTGAAGATATCTTTAAATTGGGTTAATACGCAGGAATCTCCCTTGAGAGGAGCCGGAGGCGGTAGGTTTCAGCGGGGAAGCCTGGGGAAAGTTGCGAGGTGGTCGGTTCGTCAGCGTCTGCTTGCTCTCTCGGTGTTAGGTTTTGTGTTTGAGCTCTTCCTTTTCTTTTTTTTTAAATAATTTAGGACCACTAGACTTGCTTTTTTTCAGCAGAGGAGGAGGTGTGGTTCGCGTGAGATGGCCAGTACTGAGGGACTGAAATCTCCCACCCGGAGATCTTCCTCTGTTGAAATATATTGTGTAAATATAGCACTGCTCTTGGGGATTGGTAGTATTGTTTCCAAAGAATAGTGACTGGTTTGGGATGTTAAAATGCTGAAACAGAAATGCCAACAAATTCTGATAGGCTTTGTTCTTACAGCTTTCTATTTTTTTAGAGTTGTTGAGGGATTCTACTCTACAGTGAGGCAGTTCTTTAAAAATAGCAGCAGAACTTAAATGATAATCAAGTGAGCAGTACTAATATTGAAATAGCATTAAAAGAAATGACTGAAAATGGCCAGAAGTCACTTATTTAGCCCCTTGGACTCCTTGAACCCTGCGAGATCCTCTTGCATATTGCAGGGGCACGATGCAGTGAAGCATCCGATTCCTTTCTGAGTTGAGGGTTTTTAAGCCTCTGAAGTTACTTGAAGGTTTAAGGTGCCCTTGGTGGTTTAGAAAGAGAATTGCCTGGTATGTCTGGAAGAATAACAGAGATACCAGGAATGTGGGAGGTTTTTTTAACTGGCAAACAAACATGCAAGTTGATTTAAAATTAATCTAAAATTGGGAAACTGGAGGGGTACAACTTCTTTTCTGTTACCTGTCAATCTTGCTGTGTTGTTTCCCATGGTAATGCAAAAGCCTTAAAAATGAATGATCTAAAATAAGAAAGACTTGGTGAGAAATATTCCAGAGTAAATTCTCAGTAGCATGAAACTATTGCCAAATTCTATCTGTTTTGTGGGATTTTGTTTCGTAATGAGAAGTTACTTTGCATGGAATGCATTTATCCAGGAAATAATCCTTAATGTGCTTCACTCTAAGCTTGGAGGCTATGTGCAAGGAGATTGGAGGAGGTTTAATTAAATGCAATCAAATATTACAAGATTCTTGATTAAAAGGTGTAGAGCTTGCTTTCTGGTGACATACAAGATGTATTATTAGTAGTACCTCAGAGAAAAGTGGTTTTTCATCTTGCAAGTAATTGATTTTTTCCCATTTCTGAGTAACTAGCACCCCTCTATTGTCTTCATGACGGAGCTTTAATTCTGGTTGCCTTGGCTGGCAGGAGGGAGTGGGGCTTGGCGTGTCACCCCGGGGTGTGGGGGTGCAGCCCGGGCCTTTGAGTGCAGCCTGGGCACGGGAGAATGGTACCGCGCGGACTGGGAGGGACCGGGCACAGCGAGACTCAGTGGTGGAGGAACACGGTGTAAGCGCTCAAATTCCCATGTCTGAAAAACAAGGATTAAATCCTGACCCCTGATGAAGTCGGGGTGAAGTTTGCCTTTCGTTTAAGTGAAGCCAGTGGTTCTCTGTGTGAGATTGTCTAAGGAAAAAAAGAATAAAATTATGTGAGTGGCATGGGAACGTGTGCCTCTTTATCTGGTGGGAGAAGAAATGGTGCGTGAATGTTTAAAATGTGGTGGGAACGTTCAGGGCTGTTATGTCTGCTGATGTCTGTGTGTGAGGGAGGCATAAAAAAATGCACAATTTGCATTTGTGGAATATAATGACCTAAAGTGCTGTTTATTATTAAACACCGTCACAAGGAGGAGGGCACCAGATCATCCCCTGTTCCTACCCTCCCCC
>NW_010222462.1:0-2060 GCF_000695765.1 Mesitornis unicolor | reverse complement strand
TATGGCTCTCTCCTCTGTGCATCCCATCCAAACCCTCATAGAAATGCTCTACAGCTCAAGATAAACTCATTTTTACAGAAAGGATAAGGATGTCCCTCCCACAACATCACTTACAACCTGGAGACACAGCTGCAGTCTGTTAATGGCTTACTTAGCACCCTGTGCTAATGGAATTGGGGACCTGCAGAAACTTGGTAACAGCTTCTCAGTGGTGCTGACTCTTCAGCCATCCCACATACGAAACCACACCACTACCTTATAACTAACTTAGTTGGGGTTTTCCCTTTGTTTCTAGCATTAGTAATATTTTTTAGTATTACTCCTTATCCCTAAAATGATCTGCATTCAGCAAAAGCTGCTTAAGTAATAAACCGTGTGTCCCATCAGGAGCCATCAAGTTGATGGGGAGCAGCTGAGCTGGGGAGGGGGACCCGATCTTGTCAAGGGCTGACCCCAGCCCCGCTCAGCACCTGGAGCAGCGGCAACTGTTTTGAAAGAGGATATTGGATTTCTGTATTTCTTCCGTAAAGATGAATTTTCAGCACATTTCAAAACTACCCAGTGGACCAAAGCTATCGGACAGGAAAAGCTCGACAGGGAAATGTGTGTTTACGTACCATAGCTGGTTTGTTTGCTCTACCTTCTCTGCAGTCCTCCGAGGCGGAGTAACACAGTGAGAGAATACTCTAGAAGCAAAATTGGGGAAAAAAAAGAAGGTAAATTTAATAAAAAAGGAAGTTAATTTAAGAGCACAGCATAATATCCCATCACATTATTACAGGCATGCACTGGCTTTACATTTCTTGCACAGTACTTCTATTTTAATCCTCTCAAAGTTAGTTACAGCCGTGTTAATTTTGAACCGAATCACTTCAAGGTAAAGATGATTTCTGAGCTGTTGTAAGCATCCCCCAGGCTAGCAGTGGAAAGCCAAGAAACACAAGACCAGGAACAGAAACCAAAGACATGGCTTTCTTCTTCACTGCATTCACAGCAGCCACGTCTCTGTCCACCCGAGAGTAAATTACTAAAATGTGAAAACAGAAACAAAACCAACTATGGCTTCTTGAAAACTCTTCGTTTAGTCTATAGGAATAAACGTCACCCTGTCCTAATCAAAGCTGTGTGCCCCAGTACAGTGAACTACTAAGGACTACCGTCCTTAATAATCTGAGTGCAACATTTTTCTATTTTCCTTACATTTAAACTTAACTCCTGAGTTTCTAATGCTTATCTGTGCAATAATTGCAGCACTCTGCGACGTGCTTTAACTTTAGTTACAGATATGTGCTGTTACCCTTAACTTTTCCATGATGTTTATGCAGAAATAAGCACTATTTTTGGCCCAGCACTGTCCACAGGTGCTCTCCATTTCTGCTCCACAGCATCACTGCTGTTTCATGCAGTACATGCACAGCAGTCATGGTCAAATGCTTTCCAGCTGTGGATAACGTATTTCAAGGATATATTTTGAGGGGAAAAAACCCCTAATTTACCACTTTTCCAGCTCCAAGAGGAGTCACACCAACTGTCCTCTGTGGTTGCATGTCCTCATGGCAGATCAGGAGCCCGTCCCTCCCAATCCTCATGTTAAAAATCACAATTTGTCATTAACCATTTCCCAGCTGTCACAGTGGAGGCTCAGCAGCTTAATGCCACCTCAGCTGGGGCTAAATGTGACTCCAGCACAGTTCCAGCAGCTTTGGTTCATTGCATTGAACATCTGGATGAAGCAGCTGAAACTCATGTACAGTTGCCTCAAATACAGAGCTTCATATCTAAAAAAATGCTGCAATCACCATGCACGTCCCCTGCTTCAGTCTGATCTCACAGGCTGCATTCTTCATGTAACTGTGGGTAATCTGGAGCATTCCCAGACCTATATGTAAGGCAGTAAAGAGCATGTTTGCTGCTGATGCTATTTCATTATTTTTCCTTGGAGATCTTGGTTTGTGTTGTGTTGTGTCTGAATGATGCCAGGCACTGAGCCACAGGAGATGGCCCTTTCTGCAGGCAAACACTGCAAAAGGAAAAGCCAGCAGCTGCCAGGCATTGCAACA
>NW_010222461.1:0-2074 GCF_000695765.1 Mesitornis unicolor | reverse complement strand
TTCCCCTATGCTGCTCTCTAATAGGTCGTTCAATGCAGAGCACATTTCTTATGAGGACTGTACCTCGTGTTTGAGGACCAACCCACAGCTTAAATGCTACAGTTTATAATTATTGAGGTTTATTTTATTATTCAAATTAGTTTACAGTTCACTGACAGAGTAGGTTACAAGGAAAGGGTCTGTTGTGAGCACTATGGGTCTCCTGATTCTGGCATAACGTGGGCAGGGTATAAATCTTTACATCAAGCAGAACACTGAGCAGGATTCCAGCCTCCCACTGCACTTCCTTTATTGAGTGTATCATAAAAGCATCTCTTCACATAGAGGACGTTTTCTCTTGTTTTCAGGACTTGGTGAGTGCTATCTCATGCTGGCAAGAGCGGCCCTTGATAACTACTTTGATAAGAAGGCTCTGGGTTACATAGAGCAGGCATTTGAATTTTTTACAAGGTTGGTACTAAATACTCAGTTAATTTTCACTGGGGTTGTGGGTTAACAGACAGAAGAAGAAGAGTTAAGTGAAGATTTTCAGTTAGACTAGATCAAATGGACCCTGCTTCTAATACAGGAGTAATAATGTGCATGTTGAAAATGGTTTGAATTGTGCATTCTGGACTTGGGGTGCTGAAATGAATAGTAATGAGAGAATTTGTTTTCTGTTTGAAGATACAGAGTCATTTGATCACAACACAAGTGTGAAATGACACATGGTTCTCTCCAGCTGTCAGCCTGTATGGGGCTGGGCAGAGGGGATTTCTACCCAAAATGATGGCTGAGCGGAAATTGTTCCCTCCCTCCCTCAATCTTTTGTTTTACATTTCACACAAAATGCTTCAGTGTCCTAAATTAAACCTTGGGGTAGCTGCAGTTTTAGGAGAAGGCCCATCAGGTTTTGGCAGATGAGTCCTGTCCGTTAAGATAACATGGTCGTGCTCTGAAATGCAAGAGTGGGTGTAGCCAGCTGACATGCTGATAGATAATGGCTGATTTCCAGAGTTGGGATGCAGTGGTGTGATTTTATTTCGGAAAAGGATATCAAAGTGTCTTGAATGGGTGTTTTGAGGGCTTTCTATGTCTTTAATTACAGGGCAACAAAGCACCGTCCTGACATATCTTGCCTCTGGAAACTGCTCGGAGATACCTGCACGAGTCTGCATGTTATGTCACCTACCAAAGTGAATGTTCAAGTTCCGGGATCCCTTCTGGGTAAAAATACAGGCCAAGAGGTGCTGAAGAAAACTGAGCTGCTCGCACTGGGAGGAAGGTAATAATTTTTTATTGTCAAGAGCTTCCGTGCAGCTTGAGACTCTGTAGACAGTGTCTCAGGTATTTTGGACTATTTCATGTCTGGAAAACGAAAGACGTGCTGATCTGTCAACACCTGCATATAGAGCAGAGATTAATGAGGTGGTAAATACAGTCTCATGCTTCTCCCAAATGACACTGCTCATTTCAGGGTATGTCTCGTGGATTGCTGCAGTGGCTGTCAACACTTCTTCTAGCACCTCTCTTCTCCTTGTTTCTGTCTTAAGAGCACAGCTACATCCTGCCTGTCATTGAGCAAATTGCGCTGCTTTAAATGGAGTGGTTGCAGTAGCTGCTAACTAATTCTCCCAGGGCTACCAGACCCCGAGATAATACTTTAAGCTTTCTGTCTGTACTACTTTCTTACGAAAACCTCATCAATTCTTGGCTGAGGTTTGGGGTCTAGAGTGCATCAGGGTTGCATGTTTCTGGCCCTGGGAGCTCATGGTGGTAGAAACTACTTGCAGTATTTCTCTAGCCTCTCCAGTGACTCCCTCTGAGCTCTGTGCAGTTGGCACAGGAAACGCAGCTGCTGAGTGTATATCAACCACAATACCTGAAGTCAGAGACTTCCTAGAGGAAGGCTGGTTAACTGTGAAAAGGCTGACGTTTGTTTTAAGTAGAAGCATACACATGGCAGCTGACATTGCTTTGATGCACATCTGTGGCTTCATAGGTGGTGGGCGCTGCAGACTGCCTTTAGACCAGGATAGGTTCTGTGAAGGTAACTGGGTGAAAATGGGGTCACAGAATCACAGAATCGCTCGGT
>NW_010222460.1:0-2076 GCF_000695765.1 Mesitornis unicolor | reverse complement strand
GGGCAGCCTGGGCCATGCTCTGTAAACCTTAGAGTAAAAAAGTTTTTCCTCATAATCATGACCTTTCCTTGGACAAGATGTCTGCAATGTAAGATACTCCACGCACTTGTCTTCAAGGATAAAGTTACTGAAGAACTACCTTTAGGAAGGACTATCCCCTTGTGCTGTAACAAGCTACACATTCCCAGCAGGAAGCCATACTTTTAATTAAACTTGATGTCAGTTTTATGTGGGAGGTAAGAGACATGAACTCATCATTCACATAGAATAAATGCGTTCATAGCTCCTATAGCACAAACTCGATTTTCAAAAAAAGCACCTATTTTCTTTCAGAACGGTTTTAAATAAGAAGTGGGCATTAACCAACTGCAATAATTCCCGTCATACGTGCACAGTAAAAAACCCCATCATGTACCACATGCGTATTCATTTAGCCGGTCACAAGCCTTTTGCTCAGCTTTCTGTACTGAACAGCAGCCAGTGAACCCCTCGTGACAGACGAGCGTTTTCTTTTCATTTCGAAATTCCTCTCAGCTTTGAGGTTTTACCCAAACCTCATTTACTAAATAAAATCTTCGCTTTGCTCTCCGGCTGCACAACTGGAGGCGCTGACCGAAGCTCACTCTGCAATGGGCAACTCAGGTTCCAAAACCAGCAGGAAAATATATATTCTTCTCACCACTTGGCCTCTATAAAATGACACGCACGCACATTTTCACCACTTCTACACATTTAAAGCCAAATTCATGACAAAACTTATACAGTAGGTAATGAAACCTTCATTAATATTTGTTACTATTTCCCAAAACTTTTGAATTTTCATTTGTTTTTTGATGTTGCTCGAGCTTTTTTCTACTGTCTTCATCTCAAACATGGAGTATTCAAGCAAAGACACAACTCGCATCACCATTTCTGCAGTTCAGAGGCACTGCTGCTTTACGAAATCGGTACGTTTGTCCCAGTGAAAACTGCAAGCAGACGTACCTGCAAAATACGTCCTTTTTTCTGCATCAATAAGAGATCCCTTAACCGTCTCATACTCTTCAAAACCTCCGCAATTCACTGTGGTTTATGTTTCCCAAGAACAACAGCACTTTCAAATATGATATCACAAATATTGTCATTAATGCAAACAAAGGAAGTTTTCGGCTCACTTGCTGTTTCCATCCATGTTCAAGTATCTTAAGGTGTGACCCGATGAAATTAAGGTCTGACACTTTACAAACTAAATGCAGCTGAATCATTTCTCCTAGAATAGTCGGTAAACAAAACATAAGTCTTAAAAGTAAAAAATCAACATGAAATCACCATGAAATGACATGTCAACTAAAGCGTTTTACAGCATACAGATTTTAAACATCTAAACAGGTGGGACTCTTCTGCCCAAAAGTTTAAGACACTGCTTTGCACTTTGCTTTTTCTTACACAGTGATGTTCTAAAAACACTTCCCTTTTCTTACTTAACAGTCACATTATTGCCTTCATGAAAAGCAAACTCTCATTAACCGACGGAATAAACAAGAAGCAGAACTATGGCAGCTGGGGATCCACTGCCATGGTTGCTGGCTCCCCTACTACTGAGGAAGAGGAATTTCCAAAAGACACAGTTCACTCTCGATTGATTTACGTTAATTACACTTTAACTGGAGCCAATGTTTTCCCCACGTCCATTAAATCTCCTCTTTTCCCTCCCTCCATCAATACTCCCTAGACCTTACTGCAGTGCCCCCCAAGCTTCCAGCTCCCATTCTAACATAGCAGTACTTTTGGTTTCCACTTATCCTTCTCCTCCTGAATTTTTCTAGAGATCCATAGTGAATCTCCTGATGATTTCCTGCTATGTGCCCTACCCGTCTGCTTAACCTGCCAGGCATGCAAGAGGTGCACAGACAGTGTTGTCACCAGAGGGAGAAAGACACTGATCACCCATTTAGTGATGGCTTAGGTGCAAAAGTGAAATCACCAAAGAATTAAACAGGTGAAATAGAAATACAACCGGAAGAACCACAACAGCAATGTATGACTAGAATAAATCTTCAGTCACACACAGAGTCACAGAATGTGAGGAGTTGGAAG
>NW_010222459.1:0-2052 GCF_000695765.1 Mesitornis unicolor | reverse complement strand
TGATCTTAGAGGTCTCCTCCAACCTTAATGACTCAATGATTTAATGAACTGACTCTCTTTGATGTACTGACCTCAAAGAAACTTAGCAAAAAGCAGCTGCTTGGGGTGTGTGTGAATCAAACCCAAATATTGCTTCCCCCTCACAGAAGAGCCTGGCTGTAGCGCCCACCTCACCACCTGCTCACAGGCTGTGTCCTCCCCATGCTCAGCTGAGGCTTGTCTAGTTTACTAAAATAGGATTATGCTCATTACCAATCAATTAAACAATTGGCCAAGGGCAGCAGTCTTAAGCACAACTGAGATACCCGGGAAGCATTGGGAAGTGACTGTGGGACCTGCTGCTTTGCTTTTGTATTTTTCTTATGGATGTTGGAAAACGAAAATGGCAAAGATGTAAAAGCAATTCTACCAAAAGGCAAGACACAGGAAAATTTTTCAGCAATTGCACAAAAGCAGAAAGAAACGTTTTTTTTTCTCAAAATCCTCCTTGGAGGGTGGCCGGATGGTTCCGTCTCTGGTCCATGATGATGCTGAGTTTATTTAGAAATGGTCCTGACTTCTGGGAGCTTGAAAATTGTTATTCTACTGTCCACCCACAGTCTTCCTGTGCTGAAATAATAGATTTTCATTGAGGCAGTTCTTAAAATCATGGAAAGCAACCTCTCCTGGTCTAATTCTTACAGATTATAACAGATTATATTCCCAGTTTGGTGCCATAGCAGCCCTTCCTCCTCTCGTGCTGCTGGGGCTGTGCAAACCCAGGCTCTTGGCCACTGCCTGGTGTTTGCATCCTGTAGTAGCAGCAGTAGTAAAGAGCGGATGCATGGTCATGAATTGTACCAAGAGGAACAGCACATAAAAGAGTGAGAGCAGTCACAGAAATAATGTTTCTAGCATGACGGAGTGCATAAATCACAGATCCTAACCAAATCAAGAACAAATAATTGCCTTATTTCCCCTCCCTCACAGAAACTCAGGGCTCCTGCTGCTAAGCAATAAGCAAAATACAGAAATGTCAGGAAACATTTTTTTTAACCAGCTTTTAAAAACAATTAAATTAATTTCACATAGTCAAGGAGAGTTTATAGCTTATTTATCATAACAGGATGAAATGCACCAGCAGAAAATACTATGAAGAATACAGACCCCTAATTATATCAGCCCATTTTCAGGAAATAAACCTTCCTGGAGGCCTTGTAGGAGTGCTGTTTTTTATGAATGGGTTTTTTTGTATGCCGGACCTTGCACTACAGGACTGACAGCACAGGGGAATACTGAAACCATCTGTGAGCTTGGAGCAGATCTGCCTCTGTGAGCCGTCCCTTTGCTTCTCAGGGTTACAAGAAACACCCTGCGGCACCGGGCTGTCTTGTTCTTGCCCAATGCAAAGACTTCCATTTTGTTCCCTGGTGTTGTTGCCTGATGGAGAACAGGAGTTCGTACAGTCTGAAATCTTTCTATAAAATATTTTATATCTGCCAGTTTGCATCCAGTGCCCCAGCACTGTGTTAGTTAATTTACCCATTAATTTTTCTCCAATAGTCTTAACTTCCAGAGCAGTTTCAGGTATTTGGTGTCTTATTACAAACTGGCAAGAGTCCACACTCAGCAGCTGAGCAGCATGTGAGTACTGGGGGGATGTGGAGTGCCTGAGTGCAAATTGGGATGGGCCAGCCCTCACACACGTGGGTTTGTGGCAAAAAGGACACCATTGACAGGTCAGTGTCAAGCCAGGACCTGGTGAGGCCCAGCTGGGCGCTGCAGGCTGTGTCTGGAGTTTACACCCCCCGTCTGCCCACCACAACAACCCAGTTCCTCTGGGCATGGAAATAAGAGTCAGTAAAATTGGGGCGATGCTTTAGTGAAGGCTTCGTGTGAGCATCAAACCCCAGCCATGGTTTGGCCAGATATCCCTTCAGTGCAAAGAGCGGAGCCACCATCCCCAGAGGTGTTTAAAAGACTGCTCCGAATTCAAAGCAGTCAGTCGATACCTCGTTATGGGCCACCTCTTTTCCACTGAAAGTCGCTCAAAATGTCTGTGTTCTCCACAGA
>NW_010222458.1:0-2055 GCF_000695765.1 Mesitornis unicolor | reverse complement strand
GCGGTTCAGTGGTTTTGCCTCTGTCGTCAGTGCACAGCAGTCAAGCTTCAACCTCCCTCAAAAGCACAGAGTCACAAAGCACAATGTTGCACAAAACTGAGGTTTTGTTCGGAGGAGTCTGGACAGAACTGTGTTAGATGCAAGAGCAGATCCATAGTCAGGGTGAGTGAGATAAATCAGGAGCAGGACATGGCGCCTGTGAACCCGAAGCAGCAATTCCAAAGAAGCGCTGAACAGAAACATTTCCAAAGCTGCAGGAGGAACTGAACTCCAGCTCTGTATGCAGTGCTATTTTATTTAACACTTCATCAAAGGAGACATGAGTTTTATTTTGGACAGTAGACTTTATTAGAAATTTTTTCCTCATTCATCAGTAAATTCACATTAAAATATGCTGAAGGCAGCTCAGTCCAAACATCTGACATCCTGCCATAACAACAACTTCCAGTTTGAAAACTAGATAACTGATCAGGCAGATAACTTGAAACATGTAAGAAATGCCAATAGAAAGCAGCATCTTAAGAAATGGGATGAGCCTGAAAAATTAATACATTTCAGGTGGAGTAGGGGAAAAAACCAAAATCCATCACCCCAAGACGGGAAACAGTTAAATGAGAATTCCACAGACTCTAAAAAGATAAATAAACATTATAACCACATATATATTAAAAAGAGAACCAAGTACTTAGAGCTCATACCACATAAAAATTATAAATTTGGTCAAATAAAAAAGCGACAAGCTTTCTAAAATACAAATTATCTAAATTCTTGGGATAGCAAACACTTTGTTATAAACTGCAGAACTTTAGAGGGACTAGATTTGGTCTTGAAAACAATGAACTGCATCTTACTGTTACCGTGTCCAAAAACTGACCTGACGCATATACCAGTTTTTTTCCTTTCTTGTTTTCAAATCACATAGTCTTCTTCTAGACAATAACCTGCTTTTTCAAATGGTAGAACTTTTAGATATTATAGGCCTGATTAGGCCGGCCGCTGAACACTCAAAGTTCTCAATAACTCTGGATATCAAAGGCAAGGTTTAAATATTCTTTTCCAAAATTACTGTCAAGATTTTTCCTTAGCTAATTTATTTTTATCTGTTGGGGTGAGGTGCAGGAGAGAGAAAGAAAAAAAAATCACATCATTGAAGAGTATTCGGTCCTGCATGACAAAGGGTCCTTGCAGGTCAGATTTTCTATTGGTATTTACCAGACGCAACAAAGATAAACCAATATATGAGAGATGAAAATAATGGCCTTCAGGACTGTAAACAAAACAGGCAACAGATAATACACAAATCTCAATCAAATCAATGTTTTCACATTCTTTAGTAGTCCCCCACAGTGATCTGCTTGCACTGGTTCAGGAAAAAAATACATATATTAAAAATTAAATAACGCTTAAGTGTCCATGACAAAGATTTCTACTTTGCTGTAAACAATTTTCTGCCATTTGCATTGATGTAGTCCCACCGGAGGCCAGAGGGTTCTATATGTCTTATTGGTACTGTAAATATTTTTTCAGAGACAGAGGCAAAGGTAGAGTTTCTATGTCATGCAGGCGGTCTCTGCCAAGAGCAAAACGAATTGATCTTCGGCACAAGTCCATTAAAGGCAGGGGTTCAGCTGGGAAAAACAGAAGGAAGAAAATAAACAGTTAATTTTCCAGCATCTCCATTTACAGGCAGTTTCGTAAAACTTAACATAGATTCTGTTTTGCATTAAAGAGTTATAAAGATACCAATGGTCTTCTGAAAAACCTGACAATCACGAGGCCATTAAGATAACCAACAGAAGCAAAGACAGAATTCTGGGCATTTCACCTCTCATTGGCTGCAAAGTTTCACACTGAGCTTCCTCATCTGTAAAACTTAAAATAATAATCCAAACCCACTCTTTAGGCTTACCAAATTGCAGCATAAGTTATTACATTTCCAGATTTCCAATGAGACAGAGAGTTTCTGCTTTGTTCATAGCACAGCATTTGTCATGTCATATTAACATGAACTGCACGCGCAATTTCTGACCTTTACACACCAGTTCCTGCAGCATC
>NW_010222457.1:0-2071 GCF_000695765.1 Mesitornis unicolor | reverse complement strand
TAAGCAACACATTTTAAGGATCGCCGCATCTGTTGATGTGGAACATCTTGCTGTTAACCATGTGTATTTTAATGGACAAAATCTGAACCAGATTAGGGTAAAATGCAAATAAAAACTGTTAAAACCTTTAAATATACAGCAATGTTATAGATCCTTGTAAAGGACAGGTAAGAAAAATTCACCATTTTATTGAATTACCCTCAGATTTTTCTGTCTGTTGCCAGTATTCAGCTGGAGCCTCTCTCATCCAATGTGGTTCTCCATTTTACTGCATAACTCCTTTCTGAGGGTTTCCTCATGGACTATGAAATGGTTTAAGACACATCAAGCTTTGCTTGTTTTCATTTTTTGGTGGTTTTGGTTTTCGTTTAGTTTTTTGGGTATTTGTTGTCATTGCAAATCTTTTTCTAGGACCTTTACAAGCCACTCATTCCTCAGGATGCTCCAGGGCTTCCCTTCCCAAATAATCTCTTCCCATAGCTTGTTCACTTGTAATGCTCTAGAGATAGCTTGGACATTCCTCTTAGTAAATTATAGACTGGTATTTTTTAAATTCTTTGGAAATACAAAGTGACCTGTTCTCAAATTGCCTATTAACATCTCTTGAACTTTTAGTAGCACAATGCTCTCTTCCCCATTTGGTTATTAAGTGTGTACGTTCCAATGTAAAACATCTCCACATACAAAGCCTTAAATTCGATACCAACCTGTAAAGTGAAAAACATCTTTAATTCCAGGTTATAAATGGAAAAAACGCCTGCCATTCATTAGCTGCTCTTAACTGAGACCAGGCGTGACATTAATCATCATTTTGGAATGATAATGACCTGGGATAAGCGTTGCCCAAACGAGTCTTTGAGGAATACTGCAGCAATTCCTGACAAGCATTGGACTGGGGCTTTCTGATGAGAAAAGAAACAAAGCTGTTTTGTTGGGAATGTTATAATTAAAGTAACAACTGAACTATTGTACAGCTATTGAGATTAGGAGCTTAGATGGAAATTCCTGACACAGAGCTTGAAATGTGCAGATAGAATTACTGAATTATAGGAAATCAGTCACTGAAGGATGTTTTAAGCCCTCTGATCCTCGTTCTTCTACCTCATGTCATTACAGACAGGTGTGTGTTCAATGCCTTATATTTAGTGATAAATACTGTGTCCCAGGGAACAGCATCTGGAATTTAGCTAAAGTTTCCCAACACTTTGTCTAAACCCCTGCTGAAACTTAAATCCATTATTACTTATCCTACTTGCCCTGGAGAAGGAAATAACATTTATTATTTGTTTATTATTTGCCTTTTGATTTTAAGAAGTATTAATTTTTCTAACCTCTGCCATGTCTTTTTGACAGAATGGTATCACTCTTACAGCAGTTTCTCCAGCTGGACATCTTCCTTTTCACACCACCACATTACTGTGCACTCCTGTTCAGCTCCTGATGACATCCTCCTGCTTTCTCCATGTGTTAAGTGGTCGTTGAAAAACCGCTGCTGGCTCTGAAACCCAAAGTTTTCTTTTCAGAAATTATACTGATGTTCCCTTGCATCGTATACTCATCATTATTTCTATCTATTTTTGTGCTTTTTTTTAGCTGTGTCAGTCCCTAATAACACCTTTTTACACAATTTATATTCATTTCTGCGAAGCACATTTAAAAATCATTAGGTTTCTTACTGCATTTCAGAAATCACATTTCTGAGTCCCTGTAGGACTCGTAAGTTAATATTGCATGGGCTGGCTATTTATTAATGTGAATTTTATGTGTTTATTCTGGAAACTCAATTTGATGCTCAGTTCAAAAAAGTTCCATGTTTCTTAAGAAGCTTCTGAACTCAGTTCTGACCCATCTGAACTACCTAAACTCGTCTGTCTGCCACAAATATGAATATGAAGCATTAAACTGGTTGCTCTTCTAGCCTCATATTCTCCTTTTCTACTCTGTAGTTTCGAGATGTTTCAAAAAGAATCCGTTTAATAAGATCTACAGCTCCTATAACATACATCTAAAACCAGGATTTTATTTCTTATTTATATGATTATAGAAATAATTTATAGAATATAATTTAATA
>NW_010222456.1:0-2045 GCF_000695765.1 Mesitornis unicolor | reverse complement strand
TAAAGGATTTTGTGGCTGTATTAAGCAAATGCCTCTGTGTTGGTTGCTACCCAAGCAGAAAGGGCTAATGTAGTCCTTATGTGTAGGAGAGAAGTAGTAAATGGTGACTGCGATGTAGTTGAGACTGAAACTAGACATGTCTAACTTCTGTTGTCTTAATGTGAGGCAGTCTCAAAATAGTCAATGGATGGAAGATATCTAAGGTCTCTTGCAGATGAGATTGTCTAGCTGAAGTCCAGAAGAAAAAAGTGGGGGTGCTAGAAAGCTGTATTTATTTGGTAGAGGGAGGTGTAGACTTCAGAAAGGCTAATGGGAACTGAAATTAGACAAACCAGTTTTCAAATGCTGTGTTTGCATTTAGTAAGAATGACTGAATGTTGTAAAGTGTTTGTGATGCCACTTCTTAATGCTGTCAGATCAAGGTACTTAACTGCAGGGATATTTCGGATATAACCAGGCATAGCATAGTGTGACGTGCGAGCTGGAAAGACTGAAGGCTGGAGATGGTGCTAGCTTAGGTGTTTAAATTTTGACACCAAAAGAGGCTGACGTGTCAGTGTGTGCTACCTGATCTAAAGCTTGTGTTGTGTCCCTTGGCTTTAGCGAGTGTTGTCTTCAAAGATACAAGAAACATCTCTGACAGTCTCCAGGATGATTCATGGCTTTCCTGTAGTTGCTAGGAAATGAGTATCAGTACAGAACTGTCACATTGTGTAGTTGAACTGGAAGGGAATTTGAGGGACTTGTAAGATTTTAGGAGAAAGGATTCTCCTGATTTCTCCTGGGACCTGTGCAATTAGACTTCAAAATGCTGTTGAAATGCTGTTTCTGAAATACAGTGGTCTAGCACACCTCTTGGACTGAAAGGATGGACGTTACTTTTCAACTCGGAGTGCATCTACTGAGACCACGGTTCACAAACTAACGCACATTCTTTGTTTTGCATGCCACCGTGTCCAGAGTTTAGTGGTTTAATAGTTAACTGGAGACTTGACTTGCTTCTCATGTCGCTGTGTTCTGAATCTTAATGTGTTTCCAAGTTTTATTTATTCAATTAATTCCAAAAGCCACTAGTTCTCTACTGGCACAATTCTCTGGGCTTTTGGTTTCTTTTTATAGCTGCTTGTATTCCCTTTTATGCAAGAATGTGACCTACTTGCAGTCATTTTCCATTAGTTATTCTCTTTGAGCTTTAAAAAGAAAATGCTTGGATTTCTTTAATGAAGCAGTTGCTTTGATTAGCTTAGATTTCAGTCACAAATGGAAGCAGGAGCTGTAAAGACTGGGTTAAAATGGCAGTAAATATTCAATACGTCTGGGAGGGTGGTTCCACTTCACTAGCTGAAGTCTGCCATCTCCTAAATCAGTTGATTTAGGAGCCTGCCCTTCTTAATTAGGCTGTCGTTATTTCATCTCCCGTTTTGTGTCCAGGGAGACACTTTTCTTAGCCACCAGGACCCTGCATGCTTTGAGACTTCATTTTGGTGCAACTTGTTTATCACCGCTGAGCACCGCAGTTGTGGCATCATTTAGCAGTGAGGCTTCGAAAGGAAATAAGTGTTCCTTTTATTACTGAATGTTTTTAAAGTGAAGCCAGGGTGTTTGCAGGCACATTGGCTGACCAAGGATGTGGTTTGGTAACAAACTGGTTATGAGAAGTCGTCCCCTCAAGGAGCTGCAGTGGCATTGAGAGGGCCAGCGGTGCCGCCTCCGTGCAGCCGTGTCCAGCACAGTCCCAGTGTGTGGGGAGCGGTCGTTCCGTCTCAGTCCCTGCCTCGGGAAGGGAAGAGGCTTCTGGCTGCACGTGCCTAGGGGAGGGAAAAGGCCTTTCCCTGCTCTGTAAAAATGGGCTTTTAAAAAAATAAATGCGAGAGATGTGACCTTGTTATTCCAGCAAGCTGGAGCTTCTCTTAAGCTGACAGTCTTGTTCCTACAGAGCTGCGGTCTCTGGCTGTCCTCCTTACTTGTTTCAGAGTGCTCCTTCCTGCGGTTTTTCCCTAGTTCTCTGGTGGGAACGGCTCTGATTAGGTTGGATGCCTGAATAT
>NW_010222455.1:0-2055 GCF_000695765.1 Mesitornis unicolor | reverse complement strand
TGTGATTCTGTGATTCTGTGTTTCTGTGAATCTATATTCAGTGACAAATCCACACAGATAATCACAGAGGGAGGTTCTTAGTATGAAAAGGAGAAAATCCGTCATTTATTTTCAGCTCTGTTCTTGAACCATTTTGGAGTCTCTGTCTAAAATTTTACCGCATTTTACTGTGATAAGTAAGATTCTTTTTCCAAAGATTAAGCCTCACAAATATACCATATTTTTGTGTTTTAATGCTGCAAACATTTTCAATATTGTAAGTTCTTGAAAAATCAGGGAGTTTCTCTATATTTCCAAGGTGAAACTAAATGAATCAAACCTCAGTTGGCTGCAAAAATTGCTGCTGCAGTTTTTCAGCTGTGGGAAGCTCACTGCAGATTCAGCAACCACATGTGACATTATTCTTATTCTTCCTTGGGTAAGTAATTAAAATGTGCAGGTTTCATATATTTCCAGCCCACAATTTATCACAGTTAACAGGGGAAAACTGTCACAACATTCCAAAAGGTCTTTAACAACCAATATACAAATAATAATACAGTACAAGCAGTTGTTTTTACGTGCAAAAAAAGAACACCTGAGTAACTTATCTGAGGTTATTTAAAACCACTAAATTTAGAATTTATCTGTAAAATAAATTACTGTGAATCCCTCTCTCACATGCAGCATTTGAAGAGGAATACAAAACAGCAGACACCTTTCTACTGTCTGCAGTAGACAGGTATTCTTTTATATTTAAAAAACGAGAATACAGCAGGCAGTATGACACAATCTCTTGCAAGCTGAAAGTCTGCACATGGAATAATCCTTCCCTGCCTCTTTTTAAAGTAAGATGATAAATGAAAATTACTTTTTTATTATTGTAATAATTTTCCCATAAATATCATCCATATGTGGAATGTTTAAGTTCATATGGTAAGCAGAGCATCCAAAGTAAACAAGAAATGTGATGAAATAACCAACATTGTATAATAATTTGTAATAAAGTACCTGATAGCCAGGTAAAATACTGTGTAGATAGACAATCCTTTACACATAATGCGTGAATCTTGGCAGATACAAAGCTGTGTCAGGTTGTACCTCTGAAACATTAAAGAAGCTTTGCCAAAACGTGTACCAACTTTGGCAGTGTAAAAGCTCCATTTCCATTATCTCTGTTGCTGTAAACATTAATTTTCTGGGAGATGGTCAGGAGCTGTTTTAATAATTTCTGTTCATAAGAGTTGCTAGATACCTACCCCTTCTGCCCCATGATAATAACCTCTTCAGCTTTACAAATGCAATTTTGCTACACAGTACCCTGGTAACCCTGGCAATAGACTGACAGCAGCATTGATGAAAGGAATAAGAGTAGTGATAATATGAGTAATAATATGTCCCTCTGATGCAGCTTTGATTGATATTCCAGATGTTGCAAGGCCTAAAGGATAAACACACAGGCTGGTCATGTTTACCTTTATTAACTCTTGCTGTTTCATGTGCATTTTGCATACAGGATACATGAATACATATAGACAGTATATTTTATACAGTGCTTTACACGTAGAAGCACCTTAGAGAAGAAACTATCTAAACAAACTGAACAGACTTAAAAAACCCACTGTAGTTCACAGCTTTAAAATATCATTGCTAACACAGCATGTTTGAAAGCATCAGTTATTGCTGAAAAAGATTGTACAGAAATCAAGTGAGACATTCAAGATTCTTGTGTTTATCTTTCTTTGTTGTCTTGCTAATGAATACTTCTATATTTAGACTGGGTTTTGATTGGCAATTTCATGTTCAAGTCCTAGGTTAGCATTGTATTTTGGAAGATGGAAGTATTTACGTTAATTAGATAAGACTCCAAATAGGAAGACCAAAAATTCCATGAGAAGGGAATGAGTTTCTTCCACCCAGATCTTTCAGAAAAGTGTAACCACTTGCAGTTGCAGTTTTCCTCAAAACCACACAGCAGAAGATAAAAACACCTGGGCATAGGCACAGAGTCAGGCAAGACAGATTGAAGAAGGGATTGAAGAAACATTTTAAGGCCTTGGGACGGATGGTGAAAGA
>NW_010222454.1:0-2030 GCF_000695765.1 Mesitornis unicolor | reverse complement strand
CCACCTTAAAGAGTGGAAGAGAGTCGTGCTTATGAATTTCCAGAATCAGTACCCACACAACAAAATGCCACCACAAATCCTGACAAGATAAAAGTTTTCTCCTTTTCCAACAAGACAGACATGAGCTCACTCATGGCAAACTTGAAAAGCTGACAAGACTATGCAACACTCATTTAAAACCCTGATTAAACGGCAACAGCTCTTATCTAAGCCTGCAAGAGTTAATGACTCAAAGCTAATCAGGCTTCACTGCATTTCACTTCAGAGCTGCTGCAGTTTCAGAGGCTCTTCTCTGCACAATCCCATCTCTCGCGTCCTTACGTACCTCAGAGATTAAATGCGTTACAGCAGCAGCATTGTGCTGATGCTAAATGTCGAACCACCTTGATGAGCCAAAACCAAATCAAGAGGGTCACAGCACTTGTCAAACCCTTCCTGCTCAAGGTGAATACTGGTTAGACCAGTTCGTTTGTGTGCTAGTTGCCTAGGCATTGTGTTGCTTGGGTTTTTTTAATTCCTTAGATAAAAGGATATGACTCTGTAAAAGTTGCTGAGACACCTTTTCAGGACCAATCCTGAGCAAGCAAGTATTGGGTAATTAATGGGAGATTAAGTACATCCTGGGAGGTTTGAAAGGCACAACCAACACTAAATATCTACTTCTCCAGCCCCAGGGGAGGTCCCCTGGACTGCCCAGGTGTCTGAGAGACGTCAGCAAACACAAACGCTTCAGACATAGAGATGCTGCCAAATGTGCCACAAGGACCTATGGAGAATTTCACATCTCTACCCGATTTCCCCAAAAGCACTCTTTAATCATGCCAGAAGTCACATCTTTGAAAGATGGAGCTATCACAACCAACCATGTAACGTGATACAAAGCTGCTCTTCCAGACACTTACACTTTATTAGCAAAAGCCATTCCATTTCTCTGATTTTCTGAAAATGAAGTCAAGACCTGCATATTTTTCAGGAGTACTGATGTAAACTGTGTGGTCTATTGAACTGTTCAGCTGGCAGGTTGTTCTGCAAATACACGAGCATCTTATCACAGGGGTCAGTTTGTCTATCACACGCACACGCCTATTCTCTCTGAATGGATATACTAAAGCATACAATTTGTTTTTGGTTAAGTTATACATCACTATGTAATTAGCAGATGAGGTGACAAGCACCTAGCCCAGAAACTTTCATCTCAAGCTCTCTCAGTACCCCAAAGAGCCAAGGGACATGGTGGGGAGAGCCCTGAAGCAGCCCCATACAAAGCCACATGGAGCTACCCACACCTCCATGCCCTCTGGGGAGCACAGGACCAACACCTCTGATCTGGCTCTGCAAGAGTCGCTTCGTACCTCAAAGCAAGCCCACGGAGCACACATCTGGCTGCAAACTGCCCTGCACTTCCAGTAACATAAGCTACACAAGTACATGTCACAGTCTTCCTTGGTCCCCCTTTGGAGCTGCTCTGCTCCTGGGTGGGTGATCAAACGCGCTGGTTTACAACGTCCACCAAGGGATGCAGGACATCCTGAACCTGCTGATGCACCCAGAGAGCCAAGAACCCGCACTGGGCAACCATGGGATCCCAGCAGCAACCACGGGATCCCAGCAGCAACCACAAAGTTTTAGTAAAAGAGATGACTGAACAATTTGGATCTGAGCAAAAGGGTTTTTTTAATCCAATTAAATAATTTCTACTGGAAGCTTTTTGATCTGTTCCCTTTGTACGTACTGTCAAAAGATACTTTTGAACAGTTAATTGGTTTTAGATGATATATTGAATACTTCTGTTCCGAGTCAGAGTTTCAAAAGGAGCGATTAGGGCACAGTAGCAAATGACTGCAGAAAGGTTATCAGTTGTGCTGTGAATTGACCTGCAAAGAGGAAGGCAACTTACATGAAACAATAAAAGCTACCAATAAAGTGGCAAACTAAGCTGTTATCTTATGGCTTTGCCCGGCATAACTACAAAGATCACCTTCACTTGATCTTGAACTACTAGGAGGAAGGAGCCAGGCTCTTCTCAGTGA
>NW_010222453.1:0-2050 GCF_000695765.1 Mesitornis unicolor | reverse complement strand
CGAGGTGCGGCCTCACCAGTGCCGAGTGCAGAGGAATAACAGAACAGTCTCCTTTGGGATCTTCCCTAATAAGAGGTATGACACACTCCCCGCCTGACCTCCTAAGTTCCAGCAAGTACACCTGAATTTTATTTCCTGACTGGGAGCTTCTGGTGCCACTGGAAGACGTTTGTGCCTCCTTCAGCCTAGCTGGTACGATATCCCCGTGCAGCCTGAGCAGTTCATGTGGGGCACCACCATCTCTTGGGGTGTTCCCTGCTGCTGGTTCATGGATTTGTTACTTCCTCTGGTGAAGAACACTTTATCATCTGTGGTGCTTTAACTCATGACAGGTCAAAGTATACCTGCAAATATACGCATTATAGATAACAGTCAAAACTGCTAATGATGTATAAAGATGCAGGTGAAGAACTGGGAGACCTGCCTACTCCACTGAGTTTATATCAAAGGTCTATTTTTGACCCTTCTTTCAGCTGACTTTACATTTCCCTCTTGAGAAGATGGTGGCTGGGTTTCTGGCATAGTGCACGACATCTCTTTCTAACTGATAGGTTTTTTTTCTCTTAGGGCTGCTTCGTTTGAAGTCTAAAGGATTGCCTAATGCTCTGGCATGGACAGTGTCCTCGAGAGGATGATTGATCATTCATGGGGAAATTCGTTCTGTTCTCACATTAATGGATACAGTCTGGCCAGTCTTTTAATTACACAAGTGGTAGTTTCCCTCCTGTGGGTGAGCAGATACATCTCCTTTAAGGAGAGCTGTGAGATGTCTCTCTGAGTAGTGAGTTATTCTGATCAGAGGCGTGAAACTCTTCCTCCTCCTAGCCCACCGCTGGCTGCATGCCAGCCCTGTCGTTTGCATCGGCTGCGGCGTTTAATGCACACATTGCTGAACAAGCTATTCTGTTGTTTGTGACTGGCTGTTGATTCAACCACTGTGCTAATTATCTGCTTTGAAGTGGCTGCAGGCTTGGGGTGCCTGTTTTGCAAACTGGCTCCTAGTCAGACTGCAGTAGTGCAGTGTCCATAGTCATTAATCCAAAGATGATGAGACTGTAAATTAGGCAGGGGGGGGAAAAAAGAAGCCTAGATGACACAGTGTTATTGTTTGAATTTCCAAAGGTATAGATACATAAAAATCAGTCTACATTTATAAAGCTAGCAAATGGATGAGGTGGAGGGGAAACCAGAGTAGCTGGTTTGGTTAGCCTGATTTATCTCAGATAGCACCAAACCCAAAAAACTGTCCTGAGTGGCTGTCAGAGTTGCCCCTGCCTCACACATAAACCTGATAGTCCAGTGTTCAAATCGAGCCTTGTAACACGGGGCAGAAAGTGTGCGTGTGCTTTATCTTCCTCGAGTGGAAAACTGTGAACAGCGCTGGTGACAACCATACTGTCAGCTCATTTTTTTCCAGGATAAAGTGTTCAGCAAATCATCTGTCTGGGCATCTCTGCTGCCTCTTACTGCAGGAGGTTGTGGCGCTTGTGAAAATGCTGCAATGCAGCAAGCGTACTACTGCTGATTAAAAGTAGATTTTGTTGTTGTTGTTTTTACCCCCCTTTCTGAAAGCTCGTGGGTGGCATTTTAATCCAGTTCTCATGGTAACAAACGTAATTTAAAAGCACCAAAGCCTACAAAATTAGTCTTCTTTCCGTATGTGCTTGAGGTGGGTGTTAAGTCATTGCAGCTGCAGCGATGCCGGTTATTTCAGTGTTTCTGGTGCAGAGATTACAAGGAAAGTAAAATGGAAGGAGGTGTTGCTGAATACAGAAAATATTCATCATCTTTTTACCAGGTTCTATTGTTGTCTTTTCTATAAAGAGGGTGCAATTAAAGTAACGTGTGATGTACTCCTTACGTTGCTTTGTCATTCTTTCAGATGTATTCTGGCATCGTGGTTATGTCACATTTGTAATTCCTGAGAAGCAGTTTTACTGACAGATGTTTTGATTTACTATTGCCAGCATGAGCCCCCATCCAAACACACGTGAGAACGCGTGAGAAACTATGGAATGCTGTGTGGAGTTGTCATTTGTTTCCACATGTA
>NW_010222452.1:0-2051 GCF_000695765.1 Mesitornis unicolor | reverse complement strand
CTTTCGAGGTCCCTTCTAACTCCTCATATTCTGTGACTCTCTGATCTGTTAGGTTAATTTAGACTCTGAAATTCTGAGTGTTGTCTATCGGTCTTTGAATTGTATCATTTGGTTTGTGCTTGATTTCTGTTGTTTACTTACAATACTATCTGTTTTGAGAGGCTTTTGGAGACCAATACATTCCCATGCTCTGTCCAGCTGCAAGAGCTCAAAAGGAGATTTCAAATGGGAACAGAAAGATGGGTGTGGTTTTACACCACTGAAGTCTGAAGCCGATTGCTTATTAGCGGCAGGGCAGAGAGACACTTAAATTAGTACTTATTTTTGCTGTGATATTAGGAAGTATCTGACTTGTTGGTATCCTAACCTGTAGTGCAAATTGTTCTAAATGCACGAACGTCAGGTAGGTTTAAAATTACTAGGGTTTAATGATTATTCATTCTGTGGTTGCCGAACTTGGAAACAACAAAAGAATTTTAATTTATTTTTTCTCCTGAGCGAGGCTGAAAATTTTCTTTCAAAACACCTTTTGTCAGAAAGCTGAACTTTCAACTAGGTTAAAATTTGGTGAAAAAGTATAAGCTTTCCTTAGTAAAAAATATCGTAAAAATTTAAATCTTTACCATGGAGGGAAGAATATTTTCCAGATAATTACGGTATCAGTACCATTAGCTAATAGCTGATAGCTGTGATCTGTCAGCTTTAATATTCACACACACACACATATCTATTATTGTTAGATATGGTTGCATATGTTAAGAAATTACCTATAAGCAAGTGGTAATTGACTTCTGTTGTTATTGCTCTAGGGTTTTACACATACCAACTTGAACCCTTTGCAACCTGGAGGTGGGGTTAAAAGTCAAGGCAGAATTTCTCCAACTTCCCCTGCTCACTCTAGATTTAGAGGCTCAGCTATTTGCTGCTTCATGTTAAGAGAACCACTGTTGACAATTGTTAAATTATGACTCCTTTCTGTAAGAAAGCAGTCATTATCTTGTAAGACATTGGCAGTTTTTCTACAGCATGGAAAAGGAATGCATACTGTGGTACTGGGAAAAAAAGGAAGAGATAAATTGGTATTTAAGTTTATCAGTAGCTTAGATAAATGGATGAATATTACATACAAATACACACACACGCACATGTCCGCAGAGGAGTGTAAGTTTGTACATAAAAACATTATCAAATGCAAAAAGCTTTAAATCATAGCATGCATCTTTGTCCCGCTTCACTGCAGGAGGGTTCTGAGATAGACCTGCAGGGATTATATCTGTAGTGTTCTGCAAACATCTAAGAGTCCAGGCATGCTCATAAATACGTGTGTTTGGGAATTAGTTTTGCATGTGAATGCGGTGTTCCCGACAGATATTCAGTAATATGGTAAATCTTGTATGGTACCAAAAAAGTTGTGGCTGGCTCACATAAAGTGCTGAACACATATACGCTAACTCGGATGGTGTAAATTTGCTTAAAATATCTTCCAGATTTCCTTTTCTTGTGAGGCTTTATGCATGAGGTGTTGTCTTGTGCTTCAGTAAGCAATAAAGAATATACCTGAGAGCATTCCCCACCATGGCTCTGGCTAGTTTGACAGAAATGTGTCTCTCATCCCACATGCACACATATGTGCTGGGTGATTTGGCGGCTTAGTATCAATGCCCCTCAACTTGCAGCCCACAGTGGGAAACTCCTGAGTATGAGAGCGAGTACAGTAGGTGTATGCACAAGTTTGCATGCATGAAGGGACATGTGAGCCTTCAGCACGCATGGCTAAAGGCGCGCGTGTGTGCATTTCTGTCTTCGTTCTCCTCTCCCTTGGCCCCAGTGCTCCCCCGGATGAGATAAGCTGTGCTTACTTTGGCATCATCATCCAACCAACTCGGGACAGACCAGATGCTCACCCCTCCTCACTCTGTCCTGCTCCCATTCTCCCCGACCCCCATCTCTCTCTCTTCCTCTCCCTTCCTCACACTGGCCCGCAGCCCTACACGCTCGGCTCTCTCGGGCCTTTGCAGCCCTGGGCAGCTGTGAACAAGGCAGTGCCCCCG
>NW_010222451.1:0-2016 GCF_000695765.1 Mesitornis unicolor | reverse complement strand
AAAAAAGCTTTGGGAATTTTTAGCATGGAGTCAGCATTTTTCCTTTCCTCCAGATAGTCCTCAGGGGTCTGCTTGGTTAGGAATGGTGGGATGATGTATATTTGACTGAGACTGAAAAGCTAAGGAGTCTTGTATTTCTGCTATTGTTCTTTGATAAAAAGGAACGAGTAGGTGAAATGCAGAGCAATGCAGGCTTAGGACAGACCAGTGTCATAGCACAGTATTTTTCAAAACCTCTTTGGGCACTGGCAGCTTTCACTTACCTGTAAACAAATCCTGACTTTAGAGGAGATACATGACCATGGGATCTAAAAATAGCCATAGAACTTGACAAAACTTTACAAGCCAAGGAAAGATACACATGATTTACTGCTACAACTCCTGTGCTCACTCACACTAGGGAGAGAAACAGAGGAAAAAAAACGTGTCTGAGGCAATTACAGATTAACTCGTTACCTGCAAGAGATTTGTTCTGATGCGCTTGTCAGTGCACTGCTTCGCCACCTCTTTGGCCAACCGCGTGACTTCATCTGACGCCTTAGCAATATCCTTTGCACACTGAATAAGGGCACGCTTGTTCCCACTACCTCCTCGCACCAGGCGTGACATCTCTGCCATCAGCAGCGCCATTCGTTTAGCAGCAGCAATGATGTCGTTGCCCTGAGGAGAACAGCAGCAGTCAGTGCCGGTGCCAGGACAGAAGCTTCGCAGAAGTCTCGACTGAACAGCACTCTACATTTTGGAAGCAACGCTTTCAAGAATGTAAGGATGGAAGAACCATTTGTGAAGACAGAAGAGGTTTCTTCAAGGAACAGAAAACATCTGTACTAATTTCATGTTTCTGACATTTTTCTTACTAACGTTCAGGAAAAAAGTTTGCTTCAGGACTGGAAAAAGAAGTGGTAGAGAAAGGTGTTAGTTTGCCCATGGAACCAGAGTTACTGCTCTGCTGGCTAGGTTTTAAGATAAAGCGTGTTATTAGCATTTGAAATTCTGGATCTCCCAAAAAGGACTTCTTTTGTTATATTAAAAAAGGTGTGCTAAATAGCTTGTTAAACCAAATAGCACTGATTGAGTTAAATAGTGTAGTCATAACAGTTGAGCATAACATTTTCAGTGGCATCTCAAACTGAAGCTGTTAAAGCATCAGCTATGCTGCTATAATGCTAAAGGATAACTGGAAGAGACTCTGTGACATACAACATTTTTGCCACTAGCAATGTGGAAATGAGATCCAATTATTACATTTTTTAAAGTTATTCCTTGAAAACAAATCTCCCTTTTTGACAAAATCTCTCCCTTTAAAATAATGCTTCCAGGAGAGACCTTGATAGTTCAAGAGACAGTCTAGTGAAATTTCTTACATTAAAATCCAGATTTCTTCTATTAAGTAAATCAAAATCACCGTCACATAAATACTTCTGAGAAATATTTGAAACAGGGGAATTAAGTATGACCAAGGCAAAACCATTTCTTATACACTGTTCCAGAGAGAAACCTAGTGCAAGAAAAAGCAGACCTAGATGACCAATTGTTAGTAATGTTTGTACATTTAGGCACCTCTGTAGAAAGCTGTTAGACAGAAGTGAACCATCTGGTGCCATGAAGCATTCCTACTGCGTGGATGAAGCATTAGCGGAGTGAGTTCAGGTATTAGCACGCTCTTTCCTCAGTACAGTTCCACAATAAATGACCAATGAAGCTCAGAGCAACAGTGCGAACCCAGCTTAGCAAATCTATCCCTGTGCGCGTACTTCCATGACTCACTAACAGCAAATTCAAGGAGATATCCCAGATATTTCACAAATACAGGTGACACAAAAAGCTGAACTACTTGTTACCGTGACCTAATAGCTAAACAGTCTGCTAGTATAACCAGTTAGGATGCAAATGACATAACACAAAGCTTTTCCATGTTTTCACGTAGGAGGATCAAGAAATTAGGACCAGTGTCATTTACGAAGCCCTCTAACAAGTTATCCAAGCATCAGAATCTGAAAAGGACAAGAACATTTT
>NW_010222450.1:0-2043 GCF_000695765.1 Mesitornis unicolor | reverse complement strand
CAGCCCCAAGTGAAAACTGCCCTTCTTCAACCGTTGTGAGAGGGGTAAAGGGCATCCACTTTCCTCACCATCAGAATGCAACTCCCATTACACAACACTTTACTGTTCTTACTCACTACAGCCTTCATTGCATTTTCATTCACTAATGGCCCTCATAGAAGCAGGGACCCATTTAGGATCTCATGGGAGGTTTTGCCTATGCATCTGCATTAGCTGCAAATTTGACCCAACAGCTAGTTACCTCAGACAGAATCAGGACACAACTTCAATCAGAATCGGGCCTGCTCTTGAGACAGACAGGGCCTGGCTCCTTCCAAAGATGGCTTTAGTAGACACTGCAATTCACAGGCACAATCTACATTCAGCACCACAGGCTTGGGATGTGTGTACAGGAGCCACTGAACCATGCTGCCCCTCAGGGAAGAGCAGCCAGCTCTGGCCTCACCATCGCAAGCAACATTACTGTGGCAAGGAAGGGACTGCAGAAAGGCAGACCATGTGCACAAAAGGTGGTTCCTGAGCATAAGCAACTCGACACTTGTTGAAACTGGCCTAACAGACAGAGCAGGAGCTGTGCTAGGCCTCGTTAGTTTGCACCTCTGTCCTATGCTCCATCATGCCCTACATGCTGGCAGCAGCATTTCTTCAGTTACAGAGCTTGGAACAATCAAGGAGTGTTCAACCAGGCAGGAGCTGCAGTAAGAGCCTCAAACAGTTTTCTGAGCTGCCCACTGAACCCAAACTGCCATGGCTGATAACCACCCCGGAATCTGTCTGCCTTCAGTTTCTCTAGTCTATCTTCAAATGTATTTCTGTTGTTTGTCTTGACAATCACTGTGAGAACATACTGTGTGCTAGTGAATTTTGTCTAAGCATTCTATCCATTTCTGCCACTACTGTCAGACTTTAGCTGTCTGTAGCTTTCTACAAACTACAAGTAAGCCAGTTCAGCTGGTTTTGCTGTAGAGACTGGATGGAGATCAGCAGTTCCAGAGTATGGCTGTTGTCATCCTCAGGTAAGTGGAATGAATTGTGCTTTGGAGGTACTGCCTTTATCCCTGAAGTAAGAAAGCTTAGACAATTTGCTTCTTCATGTTAGGTGAAATGAATTCCAACAACAGTGAGTTGCAGAATCACCCAGGGAGATAGGTGGCAGAGTGAAAAACTGAGCTTGGGTTTCTCAATCACCCTCTTTTAGATCACTGTTAAGATAGATACCCATATCCTCACCTACATTCTCTTTCTAAATAATCTTAAATCTCTACTTTAATTAGTACAGCCATATCCAATGAAATTTGTCTACAGTGCAAATGGGTTCTACTGTGGATAATTATAATATCCTTAATAAGCCAAAATTGTTGTAATCTCATTATGTATTCAGGATGCCAACTCCTGTACTTACCGCTATGCCTGTCTTGAAAAGGAGGTAATGGACAGTCTGTGTCACATCTGCGGCATGCATCAGGTTGTGATAAGGATTTTTGTGTTTACTGTAGCCAACCTCCAGAGCTTCCACAAAGGACACCAGCGCAGAAATAGGTATCTGAGGAAAGCAACACAGAATTAAAAACAAAATAATCACATTTAATGGCTAGCATTTGGAGGGAAGCATTTTGATAAGAGGTGCCAAAGAGCAGTTTATACTTCACAAATAAATAACACACTAAAATACCTGAAAGAGGTACTCCAGAGGGAGAATGAATCCAGGTTACTTCCTAAAACTGGCTATCCCATTCCTAATTACATTATGGAATAATCATTCCCACACATAAACACACACAAGTAAGCATACTATGAAATGCCATCTGGAAGACACATGTAGTGTGAAAAGTAACAGAGAACACTTGATTGATTGACCCTACAGAAATATTTCTGGTTTGGTGACAAGCATGTCTCTGTTCCCCTCGCAACCTACTGGAATATATCTCTGCTTTACTATTCACATTCATGATTTTCTAATGAAGCACATCATATAGCAGGTCTGAGATACTCTACTAAGATAAGATCACTGCAACAGATTGCCCAGAGAGGTGGTGGAGGCCC
>NW_010222449.1:0-2025 GCF_000695765.1 Mesitornis unicolor | reverse complement strand
TCCCATGTTAGTGAATGGAATCATTCCTCAGTCTGTGAGAGATTCAAATTAGGTCATACTCCCAATGCAGCTGCTCTGTTTCAAGAACGAGTGACTCTAAATGCATCTCAGTGAACAGACTGTAACCAGAGCTTTCCTTCATGGCTGTGGAAACCTTAATAAATAAGTGGTGCATTCTTACTTCAGTCTGATTTCCATGTATTCATACATGTAGAAATTCAGTTCTCATTAAGTTTGCAAGAGGCTGAAAACTCATGTCCTATGGAAAATACAAGCCCCACTAAAACCTGCTAGGGACATCCTCACTAAGCTATGCAAGGAAGACCCATTATACATAAAAAAAAATCTTATAATCTGCCTAATTAATGTTAATTTAATTGGTTATTCACAGTACATTTTACTGTTTATTCCCACAGAATTTCTCATGACTCTTTGGAGGCTGCTTATCAGTCATGCATAGAGAGCTATGGCAGACATGCAAATTCTGTGAGCCAGAAGATAATTTAAAACAAAAGAGTTACAAAACCAAAATTAAATTACAAGCAAATTACAGAAGCATTTTAACACTTCACAATTGAATATGGATGTTACAGTCTGTCAAGAGGTAAACAGAAAGAAGATTAATTCAGTCTTTCACAGCCCAAGGAACTTTTCTCCCATTTCTAGCAAATTACTCTCATGACAGTACAAAAGTATAGAATGAAGAATACAGAGTGGAATCAACATGACTATAATACTGTCTCTGGAAGTTCAAAGGAACTTTTGCAAAACAGTCAACACATTTTCAGCACACTTCTTTTCCAATAAAATGCTATTATATTTTGCTGGGAGGATTCATTTGGCCAGGGAAAGGAAACAAAACTCACCTTGATGATTGGTACCAGGCTCCAGCACTTCCCTGGGAAGTGGTGCCAGTCCCTGTCCTGTGTGCTGCTGAGCTCTGGTCTCCAACAGACCCCATGGAGGTCTAACGGGACACTGCACAACCTACATCCTGTGCAAGTCCCAGCAGCTACAAAACATGGACAGAAGATACACTTTTTAGTTTTGTATAAATAGCGTAGAGCTGTTTTCACCTCAAAGGGAAAGAAAATACTTCTATGAAAAACAGTCTCTTCCCTCCAACTGAGGTATTCTTCAACATGGCAATGCTTTAAATATTCTGCAAGTATTAAGGTTAAAAGGGCACTCATTTATTACACTCCTACTTTCTCCCCACTGAAGCCCAAGCTTGTCAAAAAATCGTGTATGAATCAGCCCCCAATTGCATGCAAGTAAGTGGATCTAAGCAGAAGTTGGATGGTGCAAAGACTCCCATTCTTCGTTGCTGTGTTTTGCAGTGCATTTTCACTGAATATTACAGCATTTACAGCACAACACCGTGGTACTGATCAGATAGGCTTCTGCAAGAGGGATGCTTGCACTATACGTATCTTCACCCTATTTGTTCCACTGATGATAGGTCTTGCTGGAGGTTGGTTTGACTCCATGGCAAAACATGAAGCAAGCTTGAGGCCACTGCATGTGGTTGCAAGAGGCCAAGTTTCCTTTAGTCAACACAGAGAAATTGTGAGCATCTGTGTGTCCCTGATCTTTTTCCCCTTGGGTTCCTCATTTTAAACACACAGGAATGTAGAAGGTAAAACAGGAAAAAGGTCTTTCATAGTCTTTAATGTCAAAACTCGACCTCACAGGATTCTCTCAACGCGCTTAGGCTAAATACTGCTTCCGTATATATTTATCACGCAGACACCATGCAGATTCCAATTCTCCATACCAGTTCAATGAAATGTGCTTTACTCCCCACATTCAGCACTAAGTGAACCTGTTTTTGCTGTGACCCTTGGGTTCCTGCAATAGGAAATTCACCTGGGCTGTGTAGCTCAAAACTAGACACAGAGAATACCAGAGTCCAGGAAGGCACAAACAAATGAGGAGTTGTGGTTGCCATTCTGGAAAAGGCTCACCTCCAGTTTGCTCAGTGCAATTGCTAACAACAGCATTTTAATTTATCTTTTTTTTTTT
>NW_010222448.1:0-2044 GCF_000695765.1 Mesitornis unicolor | reverse complement strand
AAAAAAAAAAGGATGCTCTGTGGCTGCTTCTGGCCAGGTTAATTTGCAATAAGAGAAAGAGAAACATGGTCTGAAACTCATGGGAAATGAAGCAACTCTTCACACTTCTCTTATCATTCATTCTTGTCTGACCTCACTTATGGTTAGGGAGGAAGAGAAAGGATAGATAGATAAATAAATAGATAATGCTAAAATTACTAAGACTTCTTAAGCACCATCATCTCAAATGCAAGTCACCGAGCCAGTCTTTCAACTAAGGTGGAGGAACTAAGTTTCCTATTCCATCTTTGATATAACCATCCACTGAAACATTCCATCTTTCATTTAACTATCCACTGAAACATTCATTCTCACCCACACTAGCATACAATTCCCAGTGAAGGAGAGCCAGATTCTGGATAATTCTGTAGCTCCTTACAGTAATTTCCATCACAAAGGAAGGCAACATAATCAAAAGCAAAAGGTTACAAGAAGTGTCCCTACAGAGCACGGATTCACAGCTGCACTGTTTTTCTATATCATGTCTCCCTTTGGATCTGCTATATAGTTTTGGCTCTACATAAGTGATTTCATTTAAGAAATTAATTCAGACCAAATTAAGACTCTTTTGTAACTAGATATTCCTACTTCATCAGATTACCTAAGCATTAAATATGCATTGCCAGCCACAGGACAGTATATTCTTCAACTTTTTGTTGTCAAAGGGCTATATTGCTCTTCTGTCCTACTAACAATATGTGGTAACTAATTCTAAATTTAGTAATGACTGCTTTGTTTACATTACTAAATAAAAGTTATTTCTAAGATCCCTGCACTGACATTTCAGAAATAATTTTCCACTTACCCATTATATTGAGGATACTATATTTTTTTTGAAAGCACAGTGTGGTATTTTGCATGGGAAGAGGACAAATGCCAAATAATTAACTTTTTTAAAGTTTATATAAAGGCTGCTTAATAAGTGCTATCAGAAGTATATTTTAATTTTTGTTAATTTTATATGACTATGACTACCTTAATGATTAGTAAATATAATAGGACAGAATATGATCTTCTACACAGACAAGTGTATGCTGTATCTTTGATTTTCATAATTAGAAATTTTATTTAACTTTTCAAATATAAAAAGATATTTGATCTGTCTGCCACCATATAGGTAAGCAGATCATTGACAGTAAAAAATTACAAAATTGTTTTGAACACACGGGTATAAAGCTGGCTCCATGCTGGAAAAAAACTCAGATTTTCTTCATGTTATTGCTTTTATGAAATAGATGAAGTAATAATAATTGACTGATAACCTCAGAAACTCTGTGCATTATGATGAAAAGATGAAATATATATTTTCAATGGTATGAAATAAAATTTTCTGTAGGTTATAAAGTGACTCACAAAATTATTCTTTTTGTAAAGAGGCTGGTCATAATTCAAAGACAGTATGTAGAATGGGAAATAGCCAAGTATAGTATTAAATGTGTATTGCCTATACAGCTGCTACTGTACTGATTGGCAAAAAATAACCAACACATCCATTATAAGGTGTGATTCACAATAAAAAATAATTAGGAGTTAAAAATCATAATGCAATGCCTAAGGAAGTGTATACAAATAATATAAAAATGGAAAATTCCAGGCTCGAATCCTGGCTGTTGGATAGTTTGACTTCACTGAGCACTACTAATGTCATCGAGAGAAAAAAAGATGGTATGTATGTTATTAACCACTACATCTGAATAAGGCGTGCTGTGTAACAAGTCCAGACTTAAACCTGTCTTTGAAGTTTATCTAGTAAGCTAAGGATCCTTCTTTAGTGGCAGAGCGGAATCCTGTAGAGATGAGTATTAATAGTAATTATTTTCCAAGTGGCTGAACCTGAAAAATAGTAGAGTAGCACAGGATCTTCAGTATGATGGGGGAAGTAGCAGCCAAAATTCCAAATTAAAATCCTATGAAAGGGCTGCATGAGAAAAGCCTCAATATATATTAAAAAAGAGGAATATTTCAGAATTTAAAGTTCATTATCACAGAATCACAGAATCACAGA
>NW_010222447.1:0-2041 GCF_000695765.1 Mesitornis unicolor | reverse complement strand
CTTCTAGAGCTTGCTTTCTGCCAACACAACCATGTCTAGAGTCCGCTTTGAAGCATTTTACGTCCTCAGATATTCTGCACCTGTCTCAAGGATACCATGTTTGAGCAGGGACCATGGTTGAGGAGGTAGAGTGTTGAGGCAGCTGGGTTGGGTGAAGAATGGGCATCAAGGGAGCATCAATTCTGAAGAAGCCTGTCTGGGAACTTTCAAAGGATCAAAGATTCCTTCAGTGTGTCTAGGGTAGACTCTGGAGAAAAGCTGGTCACGGTAATGAGGACTCTTACCCTTGTCAGGCCAAGTCCAAAACACAGATGTAAAAAAGTGAGTACACAAGATGTATGTGCAAAAGTACATTTACACTTACATTTTTCAAGATGCCTCTTGGTTATAGGCCAGGCTGGTGGAGTGTTGACTCATGTTTTTTAAGCTCTTAGCTTTTGCGACGTGGGACGTCCTAAACCAGCCTCTCCCAGGTCTGAAAGTAGAAAGTCCTAGGAAAAAAGAGCATCCTCAAAACCGTATTTAAAAAAAATTATTTAAACAAGTGTCATGACTTCTAGTCTGAACTGGAAACCTGGCACATCTTGTGTGTACAAAATACCACCTCTCTACTCAAGATGTCGTCTAATTCCATGACACAGCCCCAATACTGAATCAGCTCCACCTAAACTAACCATTATTTTCATCCAATCTGTTGTTAAAATCCTAAAATGAAGGAGGTTTCAATACTTTTTTACTCTTGTCATTTGGAATCTGTTCTAATACCTACCCTAAATGTGTATTTCTGTAATTAAGTTCATTTTCACTTGTCCTGTCAGCAGTGGACCTGGAAAACACAATATTTCTTTGATCTATTGAATGATCTTTAAGGCATTTGAAAACTAGGTCCAGGCTTTTCCTTGGCATTCTCTACAGTAAAAACTTTGGTTCATTTTTCTTTGCAGGCCATTATTTCCACTTCTCTGATGCTCCTCTGTCTGGACCACTTTGACCTTCACCACTTACTCCAAAAAGAGTGTAGGATATAACAACCTTCTCAGATATTCACAGTAATTTTTAGTGTGTTTCAGCATTCATTAAACCCTTGCCCATCATTATCTGTATTTTCCACCTTTTTACAACAAAGGAGTTGCATTCAGCCACTCCTTTCCCATTCAAAAAAGTGTGAATGTTGAAAAAGGCTTTGGAAAAGTATGTTTAAGTTGAACTGAAGTAAAAGAATGAAATAAAATAGGGGTTTAATTTTCTCCAAATCTTCTTTAGTCCCTCTTAGCTATCAGTTTCCTGTGCCACTGAAATGCTTCTCTGAAAGTCCTCAGATTGAACTGTTGCATACATACCCAGTAAATAGAATAAAATGGAATCTTCTTTCTGTTTGTCTCTTTCCAGTACATAACAGGGTAAAATATTCAGGTTGGGGAATTTGTCTGAGAAGGTTTGGCAGCCTTCTGAGGTTTTTTTGGCCAGTGGGACAATCTGATTTGGCAAACTAGCTAAGAAGTTGTTGAAAGAATTAAACCGTATTATTGGATCAGATGCGATACGGCTGTTTTGCCAGAACTGTTATTTTGAAGGTCTCATTTCCACTGGTGGGTATTTTTCAGATTATACAGGCTAGGTGGCTTTCTTACACATGTGTAGTTAAAAGGGTCCTCGGATCCCCCACACAATGAACTCATTAGTCTGAATGAAAACAGAATAATTCTCAAGCATTCTTTTTTTTTCTCAGAACTTCACATTCAATGTCTAAATTGTTAGATATTAAGTCATTAGGCCTAAATCCTGTTGTGAATTTACAGTTTATTTTGTGGGTAAAGACCCAGCAGACAGCAGGTCAGTGCTTACATAAGTCGCATGTCCTTTATTCTTGCCAGTTCTTGTGCTTGGTTGAGTTTTTCCAAGTCTGCAGAGGAGAATGATCGCTGTTTGCAAGGCTCAGATCAGATACTTTTACTTACTTTGTTTCCCCTTGAGGATTTTCCATGACGAATATGTCCCTCAAATCACTTTCATGATTGCAAAGGTCTTAACTGAAAAAAAA
>NW_010222446.1:0-2008 GCF_000695765.1 Mesitornis unicolor | reverse complement strand
ATTTGTAATAAAAAAGTCTCACTTCAGGAGAAGAATCTGCCACTTCTTTATATCACTCCTACAGGTACTGGAGAGTTTCTCAGTTTCTTTCAGATACTTAAAGGACCAAGGACCATTATCACAGTCAACAGCAATGAATTAAGGCTGAGGCTTAAATTAATACAATGGTTCAATAAGCCTTTTACTTTCATTCTATGATCTTATAATTTTAAACTAAGCAGCCTGAAAATTATTCATAAGGAAAGATTATTTTAAGAGTATTGTAAACCAATTTCCTTGGGCAGGAGAAGAAACTGAAGTTGAATTGCAAAACCCCGTAATATCTAAACATTATTACACATAGAGGCTTTGACATAACATAATAATGCTTTAGTGGGACAAGAAAACGTCAAAACATAAAGTGGTGGTGAAAGAAAATCATTCCTTAACCACATCACACCACTTAAAGATAAGGAAAGGGCTCTGTCCCTAGTTTCATACACTACATAACCATGTCCCACAGTAAATAAAATAGGGCAGATTATCTGGAGCAGGCAATTTGGCTTACTTACTGGGACTATTTCTGTGGGTAAATATGCAACATTTACGTTTGTTGGGCTCATTATGTATTCGCACATCAAGCCTTTGACTTATTTTGAAGAATTTAGTATCCCAATAAAAAAATACATATTCAAGATGTCTTTGCTATTGGTGTTCTTTTCTTTCTTTTCTAGGCACCTTAAAATTTAGCTTAGGTTCTTGTCTTGCAGTAATAGATTTTTAGAAATAAAATTCTTGTCCCAGGAAGCAGAATGGAAAAGACATGCATTATTTACATTGTGCAGCATTTGGGCTATGAGTATTCACCCTTTCCTGGATTCAACTGGAGTGGTGAAGGATTTTGCCACTTCCAGCTGTTGGTTACTGGCCCCTTTTCAGAATTACTATCCAACAGCTAGGTGTAAGAGTGAGTAATTTTGCAAACAGCAACCAATATCCCCATCTAAAGCTACTATCTTGGCTCTGTGGACTGTTTTGCTGAGTACTTCCTCAACTGCTTCGGGAGAGAATCCAGTCGACCACTTCAAGAGGGAAAGCCCATCAGGGAATGTTTACATGTACTGCAGAGGTGAAAGGCAACCTCTTTCCTTCTGAGTGGAAGGCAATAGCAAACAGCTGGAGGTAAGTTCACCCTAAACCACCACAGATGCTTGCTAAACAAACTTCAACCAATTAGACATCTGGAAACAGTGTAGTAATTGGGCAGTAGCCATCTGTGAAGTTTACAAGAGCAGAAAGCAAATTAGCAGGTTTCACACATGGGAGAGGTTAACCTCTAAAGCTCAGTGGGAAAACTGCTCTGTAGGCTCACACTAAAGGAGGTGGGATCAAGGGCCTGTCCTCATGATATCCTGGCGAACAGGGTGAAGATACTGCTAAACAAGTTCACTTGCTTATGGGAGCAAATCTAGCTATGGCAAAATAATCTAATTATGCTAAGAAAGCCATCCTACCATGGAATGTGGATCTACCTTAGTTGCCCATCTCCAGCACAATGCTACTTTGAGCTGCAATTTCAATATTGCCTTTTACTGGACTGTATTCTGCACACAGTTTTTATATCTTGGGAAATAATGCATGTCTTGGAGCAAAGAAAAATGCAGCGTCAAAAAAGCCTGCTTACCAAAGGTACACGCTGTGTAGTACTCTTCAGGCATTATATCCTACTGGAGAGTATTTGGACATTTTCGTCTTGTTCTGCAAGATTGCTAAAGCTGTAAAACTCTTTAGATAAAAGACCACTCCAAGGTCACTTTCCGGAACATCAGGACATGCCTGAAACACTCCACAAATAGCTACACTTTATGTCCTGTCTACTTCTGTGTGCAACATCTATCCCAAAGCACCTGGGACATGCCTGCTATGGCCTTTTGGCACATACCACCCATGCCAAAGCTTGCTAATGGTTGTTTTAAGGCTTGGTACCTCAGCTGTAATACAGAATCATGGAATCATTTAGGTTGGAAAA
>NW_010222445.1:0-1985 GCF_000695765.1 Mesitornis unicolor | reverse complement strand
GAGGGAGGAGATGGGCACAGGTCTGGGAAGCTACAGCCCATGCTGAGGTCTCAGAGCTGAGGTAGGGATCTCTGCACTTTTGACTGAGAAATGACTGTGTTTTTTCAGCTGGTTGTACTCTGCTGTTGTGAAACACAGGGCCTTGACATTAGTAACTTCAGCAAGGCAAAAGGGACAGCAGATGGCAGCTTTTGCCCATCAAATAGAGTTAATATGGCCCTGGGAGGGCATGAAGGAACACTGGACAGTCACAGAGGGTGCCTGTTGTGCCCAAGATAGGCAGTTCTCACCTTTGCTGTAATACTAAAAAATCCAAAGCTATGAAACAGTTGCTTAGGAAGTGACTGGGAGCAGATTTGCTGTATCAGTTACAAAACTTGCAATTCTTTTTCCCTTTTCCCAGGCTGGAGTGTATTGCCCGAGATGCTGAGCTGGTGGATAAGTCCGTGGCTGATCTGAAACGGTTAGGGGAGCTCATCCACAACAGCTGTGTGTCAGCAATGCAAGAATATGAGGAGCAGCTGAAAGAAAATCCAGGTGAAGGTAAGCAAGAAGGCTGTATGCAGCTGTTACAATGTTTTATTAAATCAAAGTGATGCTGCATACTCCATGGTAAAGTTGGATCCACAATTAGGACTTCCCAGTGCTGCCATCACCAGCCGTTCCCTGTATGGCTGTACTGTGCTGTTGGTTTGGAGATATAGGGGTCTGGGCTGGGTTTCCCGCTGGGTCTCTGCCTCTCTCAGCTGAACAAAACTACTGAAGCACCAGCTCCAGCATATTCATTTGTAATTTTAAGAAAACTATACTAAGAGGTGTTTGGATTGCAGATCTAAGTGAGTTAGTGAAAGAAAACTCATTTTTTGGGCCTGCTTTAGCAGACAGCCTTAAGTTTAAATAAGTTGTGTAGACATTTTTACAGAGACACTTCTTTCTGTAAGCGTTCTCTTAGTTGCTGTGTTTTATTGTTGAGCAGGGAAAGGACCTGGAAAAAGAAGAGGTCCTACTATCAAAATTTCTGGTGTCCAAGTCAATGTGAAATCCATCATCCAGCATGAAGAGGAGTTTGAAATGCTGCATAAATCCATTCCCACAGACCCAGAGGAAAGGAAGAAGTGAGTTTGGCTAAGCAGGCAATGCAGAAAGAGGCTCAGGGCATTTGGATTTTGTAGTGGGAAGAGAACAGCCTAGATACGTGGATTTGCATTATCCCTCGCAGCATTAAAAGTAGCTTCTGTTTGAAATGCCTGCAGGTACCGCCTGACGTGCCGAGTCAAAGCTGCCCATTTCGATGTAGACTGGGGAGTGGAGGAAGATTCTCGCTTGTTAGTGGGAATTTATGAACATGGTTATGGAAACTGGGAGCTAATTAAAACCGATCCGGAATTGAAGTTGTCTGATAAGGTAGGCTGCTTTGCTTCTTGCTTGCATTGGGTCCGTTGCAGTGTTCATCGAGAACGTGTTTGACTTAATCCAGAAACAGATGTTTATGTTTGTAACCACTCCAAAAATAATAATAAATAATAATGAGGAAAACAATGACCTCCGTGGAATGCTGCATGCTTGATGGAAAGCAGAGTTGGGTTATTTGACTGGCAGTAAATTTTCTCTGAACAGCACCATATGAACCACACTGAAATCATGCAGGAAGAAAATGGTAATGCTGACATATGTGGTTACGTGCACAGTGTAGAAAGTGCGTTGCATAATCGTGACTTGATACTTCCTTCAGCATCTCACAAGCTGAGTGAGAATTTCTGAGTGAGAGCTGAATTTCTGCGTGGAAATAATGTTTCACAGATTTGACACTGCTGATGTCAAGACTGGTCTGTGTCATCTTTCAGGGTATAGTTACATGGCTGGCTATGGCAGCAAAGCCAGCTGGAAAAGCCTCCATCTCTGTTCCTCAGTCATTTCTATAAGAACTGTTTATGGGGACCATGTTGAAATGAGGTCCCAAATACATTCTGCAAAGATTTTTTTTT
>NW_010222444.1:0-2038 GCF_000695765.1 Mesitornis unicolor | reverse complement strand
AGGATGAAACGAGGATGAAACGAGGATGAAATGAGCTGGCAGGTTCCTTCCCAGAGGACACCTCCTGCCCCATGGCTCGCAGCACACTTGGCTACCAGCCGCCTGCTGCTGGCTCCCACCCTGGCACCTCGAAGGCTCTCGTCGAGGAACGGCGCAGTCCTCGGGCGTGACGCAGCGTCCCAAATAGGCGCCCTGATACCACTCGTCTCGTGACACCGTCTCAATCAACCTGCTAGCCCAGGGTTTCTGCAGCTCCCAAAGTTAACCCAGGTCATTTTTGGCATTCCTCGAGGGCTCGGCGTGCGTGCTCTTTGGGAAAGGGATCAGCAGGTCCTGAGACAGCGCTGTCTGGGGAAGGATCCTCCCCAAGAGCAAACTGAGCCAGGGGCTGAGCAGCAGCAGTGTTGAGATGCCCTCACGTGAGGCCACCGCTGCTGTTGGGGCAGCAAATTGCCCCAAATCCCCTTTCTGGAGACCAGCACACCAAGCCACCACCACACGCACTGCAAGCAAGGCAAACACTTTGGTCAGCCTGAGATGAAGGAAGACGACGTGACCAGGACGTGCGCTCTGTTTAACGGGGGTTTCACTGGGAACCCATGAAGGGGAAGGGGATGGACCTGCTCAGGAGCACCCGGCTGCTTCTCCTTCGGGAGGAACCGAAATAGCGGGCACCAGCGCTGGGGCGGGGTGGGTGCGCAGGAGCCACACACCCTGACAGGTCCACCCAGCGCCGTGGCACATGTACACGTTGGGAATTACGACGCTACAGCAACCACCAAATATTTAGACACGCTTCCAGACTTTCCAAGCAGAGCTGTTGCTCTCAGGAAGTTGCCCGGAGTTTGCTCAAGGGTGAGTGAACTGCAGTAGGAAGGCAGCCCAGCTGGTGTCTGATGACGGCTGCTGACAGAAGCACGATGACACCATTTACCTAAGAGGAGAAGTGATGATTCAGATCCTGGGTTTCCCCTTAGCCATTCTTTCCAGAAGGTAACGGGGACCATCTAAACCATCAGGATTAGAGTGGAGAAGAGCATCAAGCATACAAGGGCACTTTGCCAGCTCAGGAGGAGCTTTAGAAGCACCTGCTTAAATATCTGCTGGTGCAAGTCTGCCTCCGTGGTGTATCGATCCCACAGCATAACCCGCAGGGTTTCCTCCATCATTATCATAGCACCTTGAAACGCTGAGGAACAAACTCTGAAAAAGCTGATTTGGAAAGGTACCCGCTGCTTTGCATACCTGGTACCAAGGGAGGCCACTTTCAAAAGAAGAAGGGGCAACGTAAGGAGCAGGAAATGTGGAAACCCTGCCTGCAGAGCAGCCTTTCTGTGCCCACCGGGACACCGCAGGTACCCGTTGTACTGGCCACGGGTCAGCATTTTGGGTAGAGGTGCAGACAGTTGCTCTCTGTAACTGGGAAATGAGAGATCATTCCAGTGAACTCCTGCACCCCAGCCCACTGTTAACCACCACAAAAGCAAGCCGACCGGGAACCTTTCAGTAGGTGGCAGCAGAAATGTGTTACCAACCCCGAGGATTCCCTCCGGGACACCCCTTCTTGGCAATATTCCCCATTCAGAGCAGTTTTCAGAGGCACAGGTCAGATATTGCACCCAAAGCAGGCTTAGGACAGCAGCATTGGGTCAAACAGAGAGGACCTGGGGAAGGAAACTCGCCCAGATACTGAAAATCCCCAAGTTTTGCTTTGGCGGAAGCGTTCCTCACCAAAGCGCCTCTTGCAAAACGCGGTAAGTTCCCTCACTTGCTGCTTTGGTTTCTGTGGCCCCGTAGAGCCAGCACGGCTCATCCCAACACCTCCTGGCAATGGGACTTGTGCAAAACCACGCCACACCTTCGCCTCTCGCAGCCCCAGCCAAGCACGGCCGTTCTCAAAGCTAAAATTACCTCCACCAGCTTCAAAAAGTGAAGAAATCGGCAACAAAAAGATGCTGTGAACTCCCAATTAACCAGTGATTTCCCCCTAATTTCTGGACAGGCTGCAGAGTTGGGCAGGGAATCATTTAATGAAATA
>NW_010222443.1:0-2034 GCF_000695765.1 Mesitornis unicolor | reverse complement strand
TTTATATATATTTTTATTATATCAATATAGTAACTGCTGGAAAACTATATAACATACCATCACATGATGTACAGTGAGCATATTTACTACGACCATAGAGTTTTCTACACTGAAATCAGCTTTTTGTTGGCTGCATCACCACACCAATGTAAACAAGAATACATGCAGAATTCGGAGACATCCACAGCCAGAAGAGCACACCAAATAATACCTGTCCAGAACATCACTTGGCACGAGAAAGAAATAAAGAGATGGCAAGCAAAGACAGATATAATTCATAACTCTTAGGTCAACTTGTAAGAGGCTAAACAAATTAAAACAAAGCACACGGCAAAACTCTGAGACAATCTCAAAGGGGTTCTCCCCAGTCTCAACCTTCCACAACCTACCAACCTGTTGCACATGACCGAAACATACAGTAAAGTCTGCCAAAAGAAAACTGCCTAACTAACCTCATTTGTTTCACAGCTTTCAAACCAGCTACTGTCACACAGTAGGTGAAACCCTGCCAAACTCTCAGGAGATCCCTGACCAGGTGTAATTGGCATGGAGAGAATTAATGAAGATTCCAGTTCTGGGTTATCACCTTCGCAAGAGAAGCCTACAAGTGCCTGGGATTTGTCAGTCTTCTCCAAATTGTTCTTCAGAGACAAGTTAAGCATACAGCTGCTGCTGCTCAAACAACAATAACCAATTTTTTTTGTCAGGCCACACAACATCTAGATGATACTAAACTACACTGGACATGCAGATCAAAAGGACTGATCTATACAAAGCACATAACCATGTAAACTCTTAAGAATAGTGTAGAAACCAAGACAAGAACCACCAGCTTCCTCAGAATGCTCAGATGAAATATATTTGCCGTACTAATTTAATTGAAAAACTGTAGAAGAAACATGTCCAAGAGAAATGCAGAGTTTTTGAACATAAAACCCCACAACATTAACTGAAAGATCACCACTTGCTCTCAAAGAGCCAGCAACAAACAGTACATTAGTAGCCTGCAATAATCTTAGTTAATTTTTATAGCTTTTTACTGAAATCTCTTTTTGAAATTAAATGAAGTTCTACTCTCATCATCACTGCACAGTAAACTGGCTGACTACAGATAAAGTGGATGCAATCTAACACAATATAGTAGTTTCATATCTATTAATCTAGCATTAAAATAACTAAATTATTAAGGACCTACTTCGCCATGGTCTCATAACCACTCAATACATCACCACAACTAAAAGCAGGTAGTCATATTGAAGCTTTCCGTGTTCATGAGGGATTTTGGGTTTGCTGCACTCTAAGACTGCTCAACAGCTCTGACCATACCACCTGCAGCAGTAACTCCCCTACAATAAGCAAAGAACATACAAGTATCTCCTCACATAAAAAAAAAAAGAAAAACAATCTCCCTGATCAAAACCTTGAAAAGACACCTAAGCAGAATACTTTTTAGAAAGCACTTTTCCTCACCCCATAACATCCAAAAAAAAAAAGAGAAGGCTATAATGGAACATCTGGACAACTGGAGTTTGCTACTAATAAGTTATATTGACCCTGCTTATGTTTTGTCATTATTGTGTTGCACACATGTTTTGTTTTGTTGTACACTCAGCTCAACTTTTTTTGGTAGAAATTGAAATCACTATAGGATAGACTTCTGATTTGAAGAAAATACATTTGCACTGAAAAGATATGAGAGTTCTCTTCCATGTACCATACGCACGTTCTAAAATAAAGAACCTTGGCAAACGCTGAAGTCTAAGGAAGGTCAGTATAATGAAGTACTAAAAAATTATGTTTTGAAGTTAGAAAGATTTTACACAAAGTCAAAATAAATGGTCAAGTTTTGCTAATATGACAAGTGTTACTTCTCTGAGTTCATTTGCAGTCTTACATAAGTTTACTCTATTAAGTATTCATTATATCAACTACGTTTACTGATGCTTTCCTAGCTGCTTTCCTCTTATAAACCTCTTTCAAACATGGAAGAATGCTGCAGAAAGTTCTGGAGCGCAAGTTATTTTCTCCTCGCTC
>NW_010222442.1:0-2038 GCF_000695765.1 Mesitornis unicolor | reverse complement strand
GTTCACCTGGGCCCACCTCTCCAGCTTGTCCCTCTTGAAATGTTCTAGAAGTGAAGAGGATGTTCAGGTAATAGAGTGGTAGGTGAAAGACAAGAAGGAAAACAATAGGATAATGATTAACTTGACTCATTTATATTCACTGTGGGGCAGTAAAGAGGGAATTGGATAATACGATGGAAAAAGAAAAATGTTGAGGTCAAGATTAAAGCTTGACTGGGATTTTTCTTTGACAAACTTTCAGGGGAAAAATTGCATCCAAAGACAACATTATTTTGAGAAGAATTACACACATTTTACTGAATGGATTTGTTCTTATTCTGTTGGGATTCATATAAGATTCTGAAAATAGGAAGATCTGAATTTTAGGGGAGGTACTTTTTGACTGAAGTATTTGGGGAGATGAGATGAAGCGGTGGAAGAGATATGAAAAACATACAGAAAATAACTGAATGGAAATTTTATGTGAAGAGGTTTTAGTATTGGAGTTTTGCTAAAGCACACTCTGGGACTGGAGAGAAGACTTAGTGATTTCTGCAATTTTATGAGTTATGTAACAAGAAGATGATAGGAGTGAAATGGAGCACCATTTTCATCGTACAAAGGCTAGACGGTATGTGTTGTCTTCTTGGACAATTTATTTAATGTAAGCTTTGCCTATTATATATTTAACTGAATTCCTGTGATTTTTTATGTGTATTTATGAGTGTACAGCTGAATCGTTAGTGCTGACAACTAAATCTTTGTATAGCTCTGATTTGGTGAGTTAAATGAACTGATGCCCAAGAGAGCTCTTCATTTAGATATGTTTGTGGAATAGTATTACATTTACTAAAAACATGTCCTCCATAGTCTGCTATCCTGTATTCTTTGTTATTGCATGTTGTTCACGTGTCAATGTAAACTGTTCTTTGTCATCTGAAAGATGTATATGATAGTAGGCCTCTGCTACCCAACTTAAATAGCAAAGATCCAATAATTTTGAGGATGTGAATAGCGCTCTGTTATATACTCATATGTGAATGATACCCAGTTCACTTTTTCTTTTTTAGTAGTAGAGTCTTTCAAAACTCTTGAGATGCTGAAGCAATCTCAAAACTATTTGTGATTATCTCTGAGAGTTTGCAGAGCTTAAGTGAGGTGCCAGCAATGTGGAAAATTCAATGTTGCTTTTTAAATAGACAGGTAATGGGTGACCAAAGAAATTATAGGGCAGTCAACCTATCTTGCATGAGAAATACTAAACAAATTATGAATCTATACACCAAACACCTAGACAGTAGCAGAGTGCAGAAAGATACATGTTGAAGAACAAAATCACTGATTTTTTTTCTGTGACAGCTCATGGGAATAATGAATAAGCAAAATATTTCATGCATCCTAACTTTCTGATGCTTTTGATAGTGTTTTAAATTCTGGTATTCAGGAAACAGGAGAGAGATGATATAAGTCAATAGTTGCCAAACATATAGGATTATGGATTTGCATTCAGTCCTCAGTGTCTCCAGCCACAAGCCATCATTCTCATCGGACTCTTAAAGCCGCTACAAAAATGATAAAGTTCTGTGCATAATTTGCTGATTACTTTTCGTGTTTTTATGGAACATATGTGAAAATCTAGGCTGCTCTACTTTAAGTCATTTAAGACTTAAATGTACTTCATGTGAAGCTACCAAGGTGTTAAACTTACAGAATATATTAAAGGCTTTTTCACAGCTGTCAAGTGTGTTTTGGGTGTCATTCAAAATAGTATTTTCTTCAGTTATTTAAATATTTCAATGATGTGAATGGATTAATAAAAAGCATTTTCCATCTATTTTCTCTAAGCACCAAGGACCTTGGGCATTTTGTTGGCTGAGGTTTACTAATCTGGGGTAGGATTACAATTTTGGATTGTATCCAATTGCTATATTGGATTGAATTCTACTGTTTTTTAGGTCAAGAATAATATTACTATATTAAAGAAGTGGTGTAACATAAATTCTGTGGAATTCAATAGTGATAGATACAACACAAGCGGTGTTCCCCAGGGCTCTGTTTT
>NW_010222441.1:0-2022 GCF_000695765.1 Mesitornis unicolor | reverse complement strand
CTGTTGGAGTGTTTGCTTTCAAGGCATTAAAATCAGCACTCACCTTGGCTTTATTTTGGAAGACAGACCTGGGAAGATATTCAGGGCGGAGATGAGTAACCATAAGTCTTCGAAAGGGTAATTTGTTCATTCGCTTTAAGAATTGGAAGGAGGAAAGCGGACAGTTCAGTTAGTTCAAGTATTCTTTTCCATCAGCCTGTGATAAACTTCTAAAGTTGCCTTGCTAAACTTATCAGCAGGTACTGGCTGATGGGAGCTCTTATTTGTTGTGAGCGTTATCCTGGAATCTTAGTGCACTGCTCTGAGTAGCTCAAATCTTCAAAAGCCCCTGAGAATGAGTGTTTGGAACAAGGTTATCCCTTGCCAAATCTCTCTGCTGATAATGAATTTATCATGTTACGTTAGACAAGGAATCAAATCTAAAGGTAAGACGCAAACTCTAGCTGAGGGTATGTGAAAGCTGAAGGATCTGAAGGAGAGACAGAGAGAAGGGGTGAGGAGGAAGAGCTAGTACAAGAGTAGAAGATCTTCTTAAATACCAAACATGCTACATCAAATTTCTGCAGTTCTTGCCTTATCTAATGAGTGTGTGCTTCTCTAAGGCCCTCTGAGCTCTCCATTTATCCCTCAGCATTTGGCAATGCAGAAGAGATTCATCCCGACCAGATGTCAAACACAGAGAACCAGGACAGTTCTTATCAAACAGTGGAGTGTTTCAGACACCATCTACTCAGTAGTAAAAGGACAGCATTTTCACAAATTTCATATGTGTTCTGGGCCCACCTCATATTTCCCAGTATCTCCAATTTCAAGGTAGGGAAATTCTTCTAGTTCTTCATCACTCATGCTGCTTGCATTATTCTGTGTTTTCTTTCCATAAATGAGTTGCAGATCACCTAAGATTTGACCTAACCAGTTTGTGCCTGAAAGGGGAAAAAACAGAATTGTTTGTAAAATCTTTAGGATAAACAGAAATGGATTTGCCAAGAAAGCCAAGAGATTGGAAGTACTGCCAGATGAGTCGCCTGGTCTCTTTTCATGTGATACAATCACAGCTGAGTACCCGGACAATCAGCTCACAATGCCCTCCCTTTGCTCTTTATACTGTCACATTTCTCCATCTCAGATGGCTCAGTACATTGTAAATTAGCTTGCCTATTGTAAATTAACCAATAGAGGAGAAGAACCACTAAGATTCAACTAGGCAGACATGTCATTAATGTCATAAATTTGTATTGTGACAAATATGAGGGGTATGGGATGGTAAACCTGTACCTCAACACCTAGTATACAATGTATCTTTTCTGACATACTGCACAAGATTGCCACAGACATGGTCACAGACAGGTCACAGTAATTCAACATGCGTCACAACTAGATCTGAAAATTGTGCTCTGTGTGTTCATTTTCTTTACCAATAGGTAAAAATTCTCTAAAGTGACATTTCCTGTAATCATTATTTACAATTTTATTCCTAACATAATAAAACAGCCTGTGGTGTTCTCCCATCTTTAGTTTACCATTTACTTTTCTTCTGGACACAGGGTTCCTTCATCTTTGTCACTACAGTCTCCATGACAGCATTCAGGTGCATAGTATTTCTTTAAAAGGAAAACATGATGAAAAAGCAAAAACTTTACAGCTCTGAGAACTGTACCTTTTTACTGTGAGTCCAACTGCTGGAGGAGAGAAGCAGCTACATTAAAATGGATATGAGACACATCCAATCCAAACCTGTAGCTCTGATATGGGCCAATATAGAGTGCTTTTGGGCAGAAGGAGCAAAGATGCAGGGTAAACTCACAACCCCAGCAAAGATCTCCTCTTGATTTTCCCATAGTCAAAGATCAGTGTGATCGCTACAAGTGTTACAAAATTAATTTTTTGATAGTTATGGATTTCAGATATCCTTGACATCTGTGTGAATTAAACTAAATAATACATAGCATGGCATGTGAAGGTACCAAAAGGTCCATTCCATGTAAAAATATAAAGCTATTAACTTTACAAGAATGAAAGTGA